>NW_026622874.1:80627523-80755081 GCF_023065955.2 Ursus arctos | reverse complement strand
ACCAGGCCTGCATTCCTTTTCTCACTGTTGCTCCTCCTACCTCTTTTGTGCAAAGAACATGCCTTTTTCTGCATTTCCCAGTCTCTTGCAAAAGGAGGAAACCTCTTTGGAGTATGACCTTTCCAGAAATAGCCTCATTTTTATCTTGTGAGCATTTCTAGAGTTTTAGAAGTTTCAGAATTCAAAAGTCTTTCTTTTACCTAAACTATTAACTGCACCCTGATTCCTTTTGTTTGTTTTTGTTTTGTTTTTGTTTGGTTTCTTTAAAGAAACAGAATTTTTAATTTATTAACATTAAAGACAAATGAAAAAAAAAAAACCATGCCGTGTTTATAGACAGAGAAATTCAAAATCATAAAAAAATGTCAATACTTTTCCAATTGCCTTGTATATTTTATGCAGCAGCAATTAATATCCCAATATGAGTTTGCAAGAAATATGACAGGCTAATTCTAAACTTGATACGGAAGAGCAAAGACCCATAGACAGCCAAGATGCTTCTGAAGAAAAAGGAAAGGGGAGGGCGCCTGGGTGGCCTCATTCGGTTAAGCATCTGCCTTCGGCTCGGGTCATGATCCCAGGTCCTGGGATCCAGTCCCACATCGGGTTCCCTGCTCGGCGGGAGTCTGCTTCTCCCTCTGCACCCCCTCCCATGTGCACAAAAATAAGTAAATAAAATCTTTAGGGGGGAAAAAAAGGAATAAGGAAAGGAGAACTGCCCCACCAGATATCAAGAATTATTATGAAGCTATAAGATTTAGGATAGGGTGTTATTCATGCTGGGAGACTAATGACTACCACTAGTGCACCCAGACCAGAATCACAAATGTATGAGAACTTCATCCATGACACAGGGGGCACTACAGATCACTGGGGAATGGTGTATGAAATACATGATGTCAGGACAACTGGTCATCCACATGGTAGATCTCTATCTCCTGCCATACACAAAATCTAATTTCCAATGGATTTACCGACTTCAAAATGAAAGATAAAACTGGTTAGTTAAACTTGCAGAAGAATATATAGAAAGATATCTTTATGATCCCAGGATAAGAAAATACTTCTTCACCAAGGCAAAAAAGCATTCTTCAGAAAGAAAATTGGTAAGCATGACAATGTTAAAATTAAGAATTTTTGCTGGGATGCCTGGGTGTCTCAGTCGTTGAGCGTCTGCCTTCAGCTCAGGGTGTGATCCCAGAGTCCTGGGATGCAGCCCCACATCCAGCCCTGCATCAGGCTCCCTGCTCTGCTGGGAGCCTGCCTCTTCCTCTCCCACTCCGTCTGCTTGTGTTCCCTCTCTCACGGGCTCTCTCTTTCTCTGTCAAATAAATAAATAAAATCTTAAAAAAAAAAGGAAAAGAACTTTTGCTAACAAAAAGATACCTTAGAGAAAAATTAAATTAGAAACCAGAAAAAGATACAGGCGTCCCAGGAAACAAGAATATTTGAATGAAATCTTTGAATTATACTTTATCATTCAAACTCCAGCTAACTTTTATATGAAAATCAGGAACCAAACAGATTCTGAAATCTAGGTAGTCTTCATTATTTTAACTCAGCTATCTGAATTCAAAAACTGATAACAAAGAATGTTTTATTCATAACACGCACAACCAACCACAGATCAATATCCAGAATATTTGAAAAGCTAATTCCTACATAACAAAAAGAGAAAAGCAAATAGCCCAATGGCAAAACTAGAATTTTATGGAAGAAAAAAATCCTAGTGGTGAATAAAAACATGAAAAATGTTCAACCTCAATAATAATCATAAAAATTCACCTTAAGGCCACAAAGAGTAACCCTTTTACATTCATCAGGTTGGCAAAAAATTAAGCCTGGCAAGACCAGTTATTGGTGAAGATAGGAATTCTATGCAGTACTGGGACAAGTACAATTGGTACAACTATTTTGAAAGATACTCTGCATTATCTTGCAAAACTCTACACGTTCATTCTTACAAACCAGAAATTCCAATACTAGAAAATGTATATGCCCTATTGAAAATCTTGAACCTACACACCAGGAAACGTGTGAGAATGTCCATTGCAGCATTGTTCAGAATAACAAAAAACTGGAAACAATTATTCACCAAAAGCAGAATAAATAAATGGTGCTATACTTATATAATTACATAGTTTGAACATCCGGATTCTAATCCAAATGCATGGTTTCTGAATTTATAACATAACAGACCATTACTGATAACACATGGAGTTTTAAACAGCTCTTTTGAGATAACAATACTGTTTTGAAATGTCCCGGAAGTATTCCTATTCTTGCAACAAGTTCTCTAATGCTTCATGTTCCCCAGTGTATCTGTATTCCCAGATGTACTCAGTGATTTCATTTAGTGCATTCTCGCAGTATTTCACTATTTTGCTCCCAGACACTTGAGGAAGACACTTCCAGGAGGCACACGTGACTCCGGGTTTGCCTTCATAGGGAGAAACCTGTCTTCCTTCAGGTAAACAACTGCCAATAAATATTTTCAGTTGGCTCCTTTCAAACCTAGGGTCCTGGGTTAGAACCAACACATGGTTTGGAATTGTCATCTTGCTTTTGATTCTGTACTTGCTGTCTGTCAATCCTTTGTAGAAACAGTGTCCCCAGTGAGGTGATGCTGGCTCACTGGTCTCAATCTCGAGCAGATACAGACTTCACACAGGAAGTACATGAGAGTTTCTCCCTTCTAACCTTCCCAGTTCTTCAAGTGTCACTTGAGTAGTTTACAACTGTGATGCACATTTCCTCCAACATGAGACACGCCACCAGAAAAAGACCTTGCTGGCACTGAAACACAAAACCACTAAATACAAAGAACTTGACTGCTGATCAGAAATTCTTCCAGGGACACCTGGGTGGCTCAGTCGGTTAAGCATCTGCCTTTGGCTCATGATCCAGTGAGTCATGATCCCAGTATCCTAGGACTGAGTCCCACACTGGGCTCCTTGCCCAGCGGGGAGCCTGTTTCTCCCTCTGCCTGATTCTCTCTCTCTCTCTCTCTCTCATACACACACGCACAAATAAAATCTTTAAAAAAAATTCTTCCATGGAAACTTTTTTAAAGTTTTTTAAATTACAATTACCTCACAGTTATATTCATTTCAGGTGTGCAATCTAGTGATTCAACACTTGTAGGCAACACCTGGTGCTCATCACAAATGCATGACTTAATCCCTATCACCTATTGAACCCATCCCCCCAAACATCTCCCCTCTGATTACCAACAGGTTGTTCTCTATAGTAAAAAGGCTGTTTTCTTGGTTTGCCTCTTTTTTCTTCTCGCTGCTCATTTGTTTTATTTCATAAATTCCACAAATGACTAAAATCATATAGTATCTGTCTTTGACGGACTTATTTTGCTCCTCAAGGCAAATCTTGATCAGAACGGGGAAATGTGAAAAGTCGTAACGGGAAATGCCACAAAACAGTCAGGAGGTTTTGGCAGGGGGAGCTCGGACACACTATCACTCTGAATAAACTGGGGACCCAACAGGAAGACATGGACTTGACCTCGCACGTGAATACTCCACTATTCCAGCTACAGGAACTCTATTCTCATCTCTCCATCCCCTCCCCCCAGCCCCCACCTCCCAACAGGACTCAACCATGAGAAGCCACAATGATTTGAACTACCAGATGCCTCCAATGGACTTTTGGTTCCTAACAGCCTTCTAAACTGCCCCCTTTTCGCCTGAAAACAGTGAGCCTCTCTGATGCTCCCCAATGTGCCTAAGGGTTAGTCACTGCTTCTTTGTCCTACATTCTATTCTTCTTCCTTCCCAAACAAAACCAACTTCGGCTGATAAATCCCTCAGAGTTTCTACCTTTAAGGTTACAAAATGGAGGGCAGTTTGTGTTTCTACCTGGGTCTCAGGTTCCAGCAGAATTAGGGAAGTGGGACCCCAGCTCATTCTTTTAGGAAGTCCTGAGAGTCAGCAGTTAGTGCATTCAAGTCCCAACTGAAAGCGGCTCCCGTTCCTCTGAATTTGGCTCAGGATTTCTCCCCAGAAACAAGCCTGCATCTGTAACAAGCCAACCACAGCATCTCTGATGTGGTGTCGCAGGACCCCTCAAGCCACGGATCCCTGAGTAAAACAGGTCTGTTCAAATACCCGCAGGGAAAATGAGGACTGAACCAGGGGAACAGCCCTCAAAATGCAAGCGACTGTGCTACTCACTTACCAGCATGTCCTGGGAAGCCGCCCAGAGCTGCCCCCTCAGCACTCAGCCAACAAGGCAGCTTCTTCCTCTACCTCGGGAGGCGACAAGTTGCTGCAAAGGCCCCAGGGTCTTCCCAGGGTGGGGGCCGAACCTACTGAAATGGCAGCTTTGGCGCTCTATTCCCTGCAGCCAGAGAGGGGCCGGATCCTTGGGGGCCTTCCAGAGCCCTTCCTGCTCTGAGGCGCCTTGGGTCAGAAAAGGCCACGGCGCGCCCTCTGCTGGCCGTGGCTGCGCACGCAGAGAAACCGCCCCCTTCCTGTTGGAGGTGCGCGCGCGCCCTCTGCTGGCCTCCCTGGGAATCCCTGCAATGCTCAAAGTCATGACCCCTCAGATGGAGGGACAGAGGGTGCTCTGTTCCACCCAAGCCATCTCTCTCCATGATAGATCCTAGGGTTCGGCCCCACAATGCAAAAGGAGGGGTCCCCATCTTCCCAAGGGAAACGTCCTCTGCACAGCTCTGCCCCAGAGAGGTCGGAGGTTTGGGCTCAGGGAAATCTGACGCCCTGGATTCCCGCCTTCTCCAGTCCCAACGCTCAGAGTAGCTACCTAGACCTCCTCCCCCCTGGTCCATGGTCCACCTCCACACACCTAGACCAGCAACTGCTTTTCATCCTTCCAACTCCTCTTTGTCTCTGCTTTTCTCTACCCCCTCTCCCTCTCTTGGTTCCTCTCACTTTCCAGGATTTGCCCAATCCCCCCACCACCCACTCAGTGTCCCTCTCCCTGACAGTCTCTTTCTCTATCTCTCCCCAGGCCCTCAGGCCTTCTGCTCTGTGCAGCCCTGTCCAGGACCACCACAGAGGACCACCTCTCCTGTCTCCCCCTCTCTCCTGCCATCATTCGGCCCTGGCCCTGCGCACAGGGCATGACAATCCCATTTACAAAGGCTGCTCAGGCTGACCTTGGCTGTAGCAGGGCAGTTACCCGCCTCTCCAGGGCAGAATGTGGACAGACAGACCTTGACACCTTGGCCCAGCCATGACCCCAAGGCTGCTGGAGGATGTCTGCTTCCACAACCTGGAGAGAAGGAGGGCTTTGCACGATCCAGGAGCTCTGGTGCAGAATGGACTGGAGTAAAGGACCTAAGAAGCAACAGACACATACACCCAACTCCTGCGTGGTGAGAGAGGAATGGGTCTCCTGTCACTGGCCTCTTCCCTGCCCATCCCTCAACATGGAAACTGTGGAGGATTATGGGGCATCAGGGGTCTTACCAAGAACACTGCCACCATCAGCGACCCTCAGAGCCCACCCGCTGTTGCGAGGCAGCTGGTGAGGTGAAACCAGTGCACAAAACCTGGATTAATGCAGGGCCTCCTCACCGGTCTCCCGGGGCCACTACTGACCCTTCATACATTCCTCACCATCACAACAGACCACTGCCTGGGGACAGACACCTATCCTGCTGATCACCACACACCCCCAAAACAAGCAGACACCATGACTCAAGGGTATCTATCACCAGAGTTAATACAACCACCAACAGATCTAAATACAGGGTGTGTCCACCTGCCCAGAAGGACTGCTTGGGCCCCTTGCAGTAAAGATGCCACAAAGGGTAATCTTGCTACTATCCTCCATCACCACCACTGCTGCCAGTTTGTTTCTGTGTGTACAGGATTCACACTGTGCTCTTGGAGGGGAATGACTGTAGGTCCTCGTGAAGGCAGACGCTGACACACAGACAGAACCGTGAAAGGTTTATTGGGGGGATACGAGGAGAGACAGAGCACAGGGGACAGGATGGGCAGGGAAGGCATTCAGACCATTAGGCTCATCTGACACCTTTACAACATATATACTCTGCATAGCCTGGTTGTTACCGCTCAGGGAGATCTTCAAACTTCAAACTGACTGTCCTGTAAGTCAAACAGATTTTGGATTATTTCAATGGGATCTTATGTTCTGCCATATGCAATTTGCCTCCTATAGTATATCTGAGGCCTTGGATGAACACCTGAGTGTGTGGCTGCCTCTGTGAGTCTATATGTAATAGAAAATAATTGTCTTCACATCTCAGACATCAATGTCTGAATGTACCCATTCTCAAAAGTATCTTTTATTTCCTTCTTGGCTAGGACCTGAAATTTAATAGAAAAAAAGGAGGTCATTTCTTTGTTGTTGAAATGAGGATCGCTGCTATCTGGGCTGAGATGTTCTACTCCAAGTGAAATTTCAAGGTCTTAAATGAACACCTTTTGATGATCATCTGCATGGAGCTATTTTTTTAAACAGTGAGTAGGGTGAGTGGCCAAAATCCCAGATATTTGGCACATTCTTTTTTTTTTTTTTTTGAAACAGAGAGAAAAAAAACAAAGACAGAGAAAGGGTAAACTTGTGAGCGAACAGGGAAGGCGGAAAAGGAGAGGGAGAGAGAGAAACCCTAAGGGTCTCCACACTCAGCGTCAAACCCGACCTGGGACTCAATCTCAGAACCTTGAGATCACAGCCTCAGCGGAAATCAAGAGTCCAATGTTTAACCGCCTGAGCCACCCAGGGGCCCCTGCAGATTCTTTATGTACTTCAACTCCTGTGCCTCTAATGACCTCAGAAACCAATATGCTCCCGGTTTCAAAGAAAACAAAGCTGAGGTTCTGAGTAGGCCCCACGGAGAGCTGGCATTCGGGCTGAGACATCAGCAACACAGGCAAATCCGCAGGATACTGTGGCAGAAGTTCTGGGAGATGCAAAGCTACAGGCAGGGAGGGGACTCAGATGCAGAGGGTGGTGACAGGGCTCGAGCTAGGGCGGCTCCTGGTCAACCCCGAATTCCCCACTAAGAGCCTCACTCAGGCTGAAGCCAAGGCAGCAGCTCTCTGATCTCAGTCCTGTCTTCACTTTCTCACACGGGGGCACACAAACTGAGGCAGACAAGAATCCCCAAAGAACCAAGTTAAATTTCCCACATCTCCACGGCATTCTTTCACACAGTTCAGAACTTTCAAAAATTTAGGGAAACAATAACCTTTATAGATTATGAATGAACAGCTTTATGCCAACAATGACATTTTCACCCAAATAACTGCATTATTCACACTGTGTGACAGACACACGCAGCAACTCGGTGTGGACCTCACTCTGCCTTCACACTCACTGCTTAAGCTGCTGGCCTGCCAGGAATGGCCTCCGCTCTACCTGAGAGAGACCATCCACTCCCCTGAGCACCTCCATCCTGCTTCTCATCCACAGTCTCCTGTTTCTGTGTGACCCACGGCTCCCTCTCCTGTCCTTCAGATACATCGCTGGTGCTTCCCTTATAAGGAACACAACGTCTGTGTGGTTTAATGAACGTGTCCCTCCCTTCTCTCAGACACCCTAAATTCCTAACGTTAAGAATAGACCTCATTCCTTCCAGAGCGCAGGATATGGTCTCTGTACAACATCCGTGCGCACACCTGCTGTGCCGAGCTCTCGGAGAAGAGAGGCTCTCCTTCACCGCAAAGGGACCTGCCAACCACCTCAGTAGGAGTGAAAGATGAAGTCCATCAAATGGATCTCCTGAGCAACTTGGAGAAA
Organism: Ursus arctos; assembly: GCF_023065955.2. NCBI lineage: Eukaryota > Metazoa > Chordata > Mammalia > Carnivora > Ursidae > Ursus > Ursus arctos. The sequence continues at coordinate 80,747,335 of NW_026622874.1, read as the reverse complement.
GTGATCACGTCCTCAGCAACATTCACTCCCCCACGACATGAGACGCCTGCACGCAGGACCGCTATTCCTCATGGGGGACGCACCAGCGTCTATCTCTGACCCACGCCACAGAAAAGAAAGAGGACGAGCCCATAGGAAGTGACTGAGCCACATTCCCACAAAACCTCCACACCTGCCTCCAGCATCTGCCACTGTCTCTCATTCTCACCTCCCTGAGCCGACAAGAGGGCTTCCCCCAAGTATCCACAGGTTGCAGAGGATGGGGCAGACCCCAACCATAATGATGAATCAAGGGACCACAGCCCTGCTTCAGTGGTTTACGTAACTAATAAAATGTCAGCTCAAACTCAACACACTGCACATGAAGTGAGAGGTGTTTCATCCCTCCAGGAACAACAAATGTGGACTCTGGACATGCACAACAGTAAGAAATACATGTCTACCATTGTGCAATAGAGACACTTCCTTCATACCAATGGCACCTGCCCCACTGCTCAGTGTATGGAAATAGTTAAGCACAAAGCATGTATGACGTGAGAACTTCAGGATGTTACAGTGTCTCAGCCGGGTTTCCCATGCAATGTCAAGACCTCAGCACAAGTCTGCCTTTGATCCACCCAAACATCCCTAAGGTGACGATCTGGAAACACAGAAGCCTGTAGGCTCTGGCATAAAGACATGGCATTTGAAAGATAAACGGCACCACACACAGATCCCAAGATATACCCAACAGATATAAGGCCACACACGGTGCTGCCCAGACAGGAACAGGATTCCAGAAATAGTTACAACGGGAAACAGCCACCGTATTTACCTTGTCCATCTCTGGGACCTCCTTGGGAGCGGTGCCACTGTTGTCCCCTTGAGCGCCACAGGCTTCTGAATGGGACCAAGGCCCTAGAAGAGACAGAGGTGGATTAAGACGGGTGTTGACCACGCAAGATTCAAGCCAAGCTTCTACACCTGCCCCAGGCTGTTTTACTCTCCCACTCTCAGGTCCATCCACATGCAGAGCGTTTCTCAAAGGTCTCCACTGACCACTGTGGACAAAGGAGAGACCACTCCCTCACCCTTGACGATATGACAACTCTGCACAATAGAGATGATTTCATAACTAATCAATAACGCTAGACAACTGCGGCCCCCACACGTGTAAGTGATGTGAAGACTGTGCTCCATTAAGCCAAGAGCCCAAAACATCATGTCTGTGCAGTGCACCTGGGCAATGCTTTTATGTCTGTCTATTGCACATTGTCACACTTCTCAATGGCAGACCCCTGCTGCCCAGTTCTATATGGAGAAACAAGACAGTCCACGAAATGGATGTCCACAGAAAGTTGAGGAATGTTCCTGTGTCCTCACTCAGGCTGATCCTTGCATTGCAAAGCCTCGTGGCACCTCCTCTATATCTTCTCCAACGACACAAGTAGTCACATGATGAATACGCGCTACAACTCACATCATGCAATCCAGATCATCTTACCACATGGTGGAGGAACGAAGGGCGAGCGAGGCCCGCATGTCGACCAAGGTGGAGGAGGCTGAGGTGGCACAGAGCCAATGAAGCCTGGTAATGTTTGGCCCGTATGGGAGGACATGCAGGTTGGCCAAGGAAACCTTCTCACATCTGGACCCACCTGCAGACAGACAGGAAAATAGTTTGGTGAGACAGACAGAAGTTGTAACACCAAGAGATGAAACCCAAAGAAAGAGCTCTCAGCATCTGCCTCCTTCTCCAATACCACGTTCCAGCAGAGCCGCATCCGTGCTAGAGCACTTGACCCCTCCCCACTGCTGCCAACTATAACAAGGGGGGAGAGGGGAATGGATATTACAGGAATAACCTACTGTGACCAAACATCACTAACCATGTCTGCCAATGGTCACTAGCAAGAAGTAGCATCTTCAAAGATGAAAAAGGAGCATGGCAAACTAGTGAAGGCAGGACACTCCAGACACGGAGGCATCGGGATCCTGGACAACACTTCATCTTTCCTCCTCAACCACACAGAATATTTTGGTTTGTTAACAAGAGAGAGAATGTGATGAAACTGCCCTTTCTTCTCAGGAATCCGAGCCACTCGAGGTGAATCCTTTGCCTGCAAGCCCCTGACTGTCCCCACGCTGCCTCACTTCCTGACACAAGGGTCTTCTGCTCTCTGCAGTTTCTGTCCATGGCCACAAACACACTTGAGGAATTAGGGGCCTGTGATCTGACAGGGGAATTGGAAAAGTGTTTTCCAAAAGGAACGTGATACCAATAACCCTTCTATAACTCAGCAGCTGTGCTTATCTTAAAACACAGTCACTCGGACATTTCAGCACACTGAGTTCCAGAGTAATTTTGTCCAATAGGAAATTAAGATGGGAAGCATAAGTTAGAGAAGCCACAAAACTGTATATGCTTTCCGATGGAAAACTCGAGAACGTGTGATGAGAGAAGAAACCTGCTCTCACTGTGACTTCGGACCAAACGACCTGCTCCTAGAAGCCCAACCGAAGGGCTTGTGGGGCACCGGTCATGCAGATAATCGCTAACATCCCCCCTTCAGAAAGTGTGTGTCACAGTGTGTTTTGCGACATGACACTAACAGCTTTGATCATGCAAAATAGTTGTGGAAAGGGTACAAGGAGAGGGATTCTGTATAGCACGTTTACCAGCAGAAGTAAAACAGGGATGACTTACGAAACATGGCCTATCTAAGCACATTCCAAACCGCAAAGCAGATAATAAAAAATGCACGGAGAGCTTCCCCTAGTTTCCAGTCGTGAGGATGACCACAGACCTTGTCACAGGTTAATCATCTAACCGCAATATGAACACAATACGTATCGCACCTGTACATACCCCAGTGGGAATCAGGCAGCCCAGAGACGTCAGTGTACAGTGAGCTGTCAGCTTCCTTGAGTTATTTCCCCCACGTGCGCTATGGGTGAGCAGGGGTACACAAACACACACACACACACACAAACACACACAAGACACACACACAGTGAGTGTTCTGCCATCCTTCACCTCTAACCACGTGTGGCTTTGGGAGAGGCCCCCAAAGATGATGATTTGTAACGGAGAAGCCTGTCAGCCCCTGCGTGAACTGCTTGTATTTGAGAGGTGAACGACGCCACAGACAAACTGGATGACCCACCCAACAGACACAAGGCCAGGACACGGTGCTGCCCAGACAGGAACAGGATTCCAGAAATGGTTACAACTGGAAACAGCCACCGTATTTACCTTGTCCTTCTCTGGGTCCTTCTTGGGCACGGTGCCACCTTTGTCCCCTTGAGCGCCACAGGTTTCTGAATTGGACCGAGGCCCTAGAAGAGACAGAGGTGGATTCAGACGGGTGTTGGCCACGCAAGATTCAAGCCAAAGCTCTACACCTGCCCCAGCCTGTTCTACTCTCCCACTCTCAGGTCCCTTCCAGATGCAGAGCGTTTCTCACAGGTCTCCGCTGACCTCTGTGGACAAAGGAGAGACCAGTCCCTCACCCTTGGGGATATGACCACTCCGCACAGTAGAGATGATTTCAGAACTAATCAATAACGCTGGACAACTGGGGCCTCCACACATGCAAGTGATGTAAAGACTGTGCTCCATTAAGCCCAGAGCCCAAAACATCATGTCTGTGCAGGGCACCTGGGCAATGCTTTTATGTCTGTCTATTGCACAATGTCACACTTCTTCTCAATGGCAGACCCCTGCTGCCCAGTTCTGTATGGTGAAACGAGACAGTCCACGAAATGGATGTCCACAGAAAGTTGAGGAATGTTCCTGTGTCCTCACTCAGGTTGATCCTTGCATTGCAAAGCCTCGTGGTACCTCCTCTACATCTTCTCCACCGACACATGTAGTCACACGATGAATACGCGCTACAACTCACATCATGCAATCCAGATCATCTTACCACATGGTGGCGGAACGAGGGGCAGGGGAGGCCCGCATGTCGACCAAGGTGGAGGAGGCTGAGGTGGCCCACAGCCAATGAAGCCTGGTAAAGTTTGGTCCATAGGGCAGGGCATGCAGGTGGGCCGAGGAAACCCTCTCACATCCGGACCCACCTGCAGACAGACAGGAAAATAGTTTGGTGAGACAGACAGAAGTTGTAACACCAAGAGATGAAACCCAAAGAAAGAGCTCTCAGCATCTGCCTCCTTCTCCAATACCACGTTCCAGCAGAGCCGCATCCGTGCTAGAGAACTTGACCCCTCCCCACTGCTGCCAACTATAACAAGGGGGGAGAGGGGAATGGATATTACAGGAATAACCTAGTGTCACCAAACATCACTAACCATGTCTGCCAATGGTCACTAGCAAGAAGTAGCATCTTCAAAGATGAAAAAGGAGCATGGCAAACTAGTGAAGGCAGGACACTCCAGACACGGAGGCATCGGGATCCTGGACAACACTTCATCTTTCCTCCTCAACCACACAGAATATTTTGGTTTGTTAACAAGAGAGAGAATGTGATGAAACTGCCCTTTCTTCTCAGGAATCCGAGCCACTCGAGGTGAATCCTTTGCCTGCAAGCCCCTGACTGTCCCCACGCTGCCTCACTTCCTGACACAAGGGTCTTCTGCTCTCTGCAGTTTCTGGCCATGGCCACAAACACACTTGAGGAATTAGGGGCCTGTGATCTGACAGGGGAATTGGAAAAGTGTTTTCCAAAAGGAACGTGATACCAATAACCCTTCTATAACTCAGCAGCTGTGCTTATCTTAAAACACAGTCACTCGGACATTTCAGCACACTGAGTTCCAGAGTAATTTTGTCCAATAGGAAATTAAGATGGGAAGCATAAGTTAGGGAATCCACAAAACTGTATATGCTTTCCGATGGAAAACTCGAAAACGTGTGATGAGAGAAGAAACCTGCTCTCACTGTGACTTCGGACCAAACGACCTGCTCCTAGAAGCCCAACCGAAGGGCTTGTGGGGCACCGGTCATGCAGATAATCGCTAACATCCCCCCTTCAGAAAGTGTGTGTCACAGTGTGTTTTGCGACACGACACTAACAGCTCTGATCATGCAAAATAGTTGTGGAAAGGGTACAAGGAGAGGGATTCTGTATAGCACGTTTACCAGCAGAAGTAAAACAGGGATGACTTACGAAACATGGCCTATCTAAGCACATTCCAAACCGCAAAGCAGATAATAAAAAATGCACGGAGAGCTTCCCCTAGTTTCCAGTCGTGAGGATGACCACAGACCTTGTCACAGGTTAATCATCTAACCGCAATACGAACACAATAGGTATCGCACCTGTACATACCCCAGTGGGAATCAGGCAGCCCAGAGACTTCAGTGTGCAGTGAGCTGTCAGCTTCCTTGAGTTATTTCCCCCACGTGCACTATGGGTGAGCAGGGGTACACAAACACACACACACACACACACAAACACACACACACAAGACACACACACAGTGAGTGTTCTGCCATCCTTCACCTCTAACCACCTGTGGCTTTGGGAGAGGCCCCCAAAGATGATGATTTGTAACGGAGAAGCCTGTCAGCCCCTGCGTGAACTGCTTGTATTTGAGAGGTGAACGACGCCACAGACAAACTGGATGACCCACCCAACAGACACAAGGCCAGGACACGGTGCTGCCCAGACAGGAACAGGATTCCAGAAATGGTTACAACTGGAAACAGCCACCGTATTTACCTTGTCCTTCTCTGGGTCCTTCTTGGGCACGGTGCCACCTTTGTCCCCTTGAGCGCCACAGGTTTCTGAATTGGACCGAGGCCCTAGAAGAGACAGAGGTGGATTCAGACGGGTGTTGGCCACGCAAGATTCAAGCCAAAGCTCTACACCTGCCCCAGCCTGTTCTACTCTCCCACTCTCAGGTCCCTTCCAGATGCAGAGCGTTTCTCACAGGTCTCCGCTGACCTCTGTGGACAAAGGAGAGACCAGTCCCTCACCCTTGGGGATATGACCACTCCGCACAGTAGAGATGATTTCAGAACTAATCAATAACGCTGGACAACTGGGGCCTCCACACATGCAAGTGATGTAAAGACTGTGCTCCATTAAGCCCAGAGCCCAAAACATCATGTCTGTGCAGGGCACCTGGGCAATGCTTTTATGTCTGTCTATTGCACAATGTCACACTTCTTCTCAATGGCAGACCCCTGCTGCCCAGTTCTGTATGGTGAAACGAGACAGTCCACGAAATGGATGTCCACAGAAAGTTGAGGAATGTTCCTGTGTCCTCACTCAGGTTGATCCTTGCATTGCAAAGCCTCGTGGTACCTCCTCTACATCTTCTCCACCGACACATGTAGTCACACGATGAATACGCGCTACAACTCACATCATGCAATCCAGATCATCTTACCACATGGTGGCGGAACGAGGGGCAGGGGAGGCCCGCATGTCGACCAAGGTGGAGGAGGCTGAGGTGGCCCACAGCCAGTGAAGCCTGGTAAAGTTTGGTCCATAGGGCAGGGCATGCAGGTGGGCCGAGGAAACCCTCTCACATCCGGACCCACCTGCAGACAGACAGGAAAATAGTTTGGTGAGACAGACAGAAGTTGTAACACCAAGAGATGAAACCCAAAGAAAGAGCTCTCAGCATCTGCCTCCTTCTCCAATACCACGTTCCAGCAGAGCCGCATCCGTGCTAGAGCACTTGACCCCTCCCCACTGCTGCCAACTATAACAAGGGGGGAGAGGGGAATGGATATTACAGGAATAACCTACTGTGACCAAACATCACTAACCATGTCTGCCAATGGTCACTAGCAAGAAGTAGCATCTTCAAAGATGAAAAAGGAGCATGGCAAACTAGTGAAGGCAGGACACTCCAGACACGGAGGCATCGGGATCCTGGACAACACTTCATCTTTCCTCCTCAACCACACAGAATATTTTGGTTTGTTAACAAGAGAGAGAATGTGATGAAACTGCCCTTTCTTCTCAGGAATCCGAGCCACTCGAGGTGAATCCTTTGCCTGCAAGCCCCTGACTGTCCCCACGCTGCCTCACTTCCTGACACAAGGGTCTTCTGCTCTCTGCAGTTTCTGTCCATGGCCACAAACACACTTGAGGAATTAGGGGCCTGTGATCTGACAGGGGAATTGGAAAAGTGTTTTCCAAAAGGAACGTGATACCAATAACCCTTCTATAACTCAGCAGCTGTGCTTATCTTAAAACACAGTCACTCGGACATTTCAGCACACTGAGTTCCAGAGTAATTTTGTCCAATAGGAAATTAAGATGGGAAGCATAAGTTAGAGAAGCCACAAAACTGTATATGCTTTCCGATGGAAAACTCGAGAACGTGTGATGAGAGAAGAAACCTGCTCTCACTGTGACTTCGGACCAAACGACCTGCTCCTAGAAGCCCAACCGAAGGGCTTGTGGGGCACCGGTCATGCAGATAATCGCTAACATCCCCCCTTCAGAAAGTGTGTGTCACAGTGTGTTTTGCGACACGACACTAACAGCTCTGATCATGCAAAATAGTTGTGGAAAGGGTACAAGGAGAGGGATTCTGTATAGCACGTTTACCAGCAGAAGTAAAACAGGGATGACTTACGAAACATGGCCTATCTAAGCACATTCCAAACCGCAAAGCAGATAATAAAAAATGCACGGAGAGCTTCCCCTAGTTTCCAGTCGTGAGGATGACCACAGACCTTGTCACAGGTTAATCATCTAACCGCAATACGAACACAATAGGTATCGCACCTGTACATACCCCAGTGGGAATCAGGCAGCCCAGAGACTTCAGTGTGCAGTGAGCTGTCAGCTTCCTTGAGTTATTTCCCCCACGTGCGCTATGGGTGAGCAGGGGTACACAAACACACACACACACACACACACACACACACAAGACACACACACAGTGAGTGTTCTGCCATCCTTCACCTCTAACCACCTGTGGCTTTGGGAGAGGCCCCCAAAGATGATGATTTGTAACGGAGAAGCCTGTCAGCCCCTGCGTGAACTGCTTGTATTTGAGAGGTGAACGACGCCACAGACAAACTGGATGACCCACCCAACAGACACAAGGCCAGGACACGGTGCTGCCCAGACAGGAACAGGATTCCAGAAATGGTTACAACTGGAAACAGCCACCGTATTTACCTTGTCCTTCTCTGGGTCCTTCTTGGGCACGGTGCCACCTTTGTCCCCTTGAGCGCCACAGGTTTCTGAATTGGACCGAGGCCCTAGAAGAGACAGAGGTGGATTCAGACGGGTGTTGGCCACGCAAGATTCAAGCCAAAGCTCTACACCTGCCCCAGCCTGTTCTACTCTCCCACTCTCAGGTCCCTTCCAGATGCAGAGCGTTTCTCACAGGTCTCCGCTGACCTCTGTGGACAAAGGAGAGACCAGTCCCTCACCCTTGGGGATATGACCACTCCGCACAGTAGAGATGATTTCAGAACTAATCAATAACGCTGGACAACTGGGGCCTCCACACATGCAAGTGATGTAAAGACTGTGCTCCATTAAGCCCAGAGCCCAAAACATCATGTCTGTGCAGGGCACCTGGGCAATGCTTTTATGTCTGTCTATTGCACAATGTCACACTTCTTCTCAATGGCAGACCCCTGCTGCCCAGTTCTGTATGGTGAAACGAGACAGTCCACGAAATGGATGTCCACAGAAAGTTGAGGAATGTTCCTGTGTCCTCACTCAGGTTGATCCTTGCATTGCAAAGCCTCGTGGTACCTCCTCTACATCTTCTCCACCGACACATGTAGTCACACGATGAATACGCGCTACAACTCACATCATGCAATCCAGATCATCTTACCACATGGTGGCGGAACGAGGGGCAGGGGAGGCCCGCATGTCGACCAAGGTGGAGGAGGCTGAGGTGGCCCACAGCCAGTGAAGTCTGGTAAAGTTTGGTCCATAGGGCAGGGCATGCAGGTGGGCCGAGGAAACCCTCTCACATCTGGACCCACCTGCAGACAGACAGGAAAATAGTTTGGTGAGACAGACAGAAGTTGTAACACCAAGAGATGAAACCCAAAGAAAGAGCTCTCAGCATCTGCCTCCTTCTCCAATACCACGTTCCAGCAGAGCCGCATCCGTGCTAGAGAACTTGACCCCTCCCCACTGCTGCCAACTATAACAAGGGGGGAGAGGGGAATGGATATTACAGGAATAACCTACTGTCACCAAACATCACTAACCATGTCTGCCAATGGTCACTAGCAAGAAGTAGCATCTTCAAAGATGAAAAAGGAGCATGGCAAACTAGTGAAGGCAGGACACTCCAGACACGGAGGCATCGGGATCCTGGACAACACTTCATCTTTCCTCCTCAACCACACAGAATATTTTGGTTTGTTAACAAGAGAGAGAATGTGATGAAACTGCCCTTTCTTCTCAGGAATCCGAGCCACTCGAGGTGAATCCTTTGCCTGCAAGCCCCTGACTGTCCCCACGCTGCCTCACTTCCTGACACAAGGGTCTTCTGCTCTCTGCAGTTTCTGGCCATGGCCACAAACACACTTGAGGAATTAGGGGCCTGTGATCTGACAGGGGAATTGGAAAAGTGTTTTCCAAAAGGAACGTGATACCAATAACCCTTCTATAACTCAGCAGCTGTGCTTATCTTAAAACACAGTCACTCGGACATTTCAGCACACTGAGTTCCAGAGTAATTTTGTCCAATAGGAAATTAAGATGGGAAGCATAAGTTAGGGAATCCACAAAACTGTATATGCTTTCCGATGGAAAACTCGAGAACGTGTGATGAGAGAAGAAACCTGCTCTCACTGTGACTTCGGACCAAACGACCTGCTCCTAGAAGCCCAACCGAAGGGCTTGTGGGGCACCGGTCATGCAGATAATCGCTAACATCCCCCCTTCAGAAAGTTAGTGTCACAGTGTGTTTTGCGACACGACACTAACAGCTCTGATCATGCAAAATAGTTGTGGAAAGGGTAGAAGGAGAGGGATTCTGTATAGCACGTTTACCAGCAGAAGTAAAACAGGGATGACTTACGAAACATGGCCTATCTAAGCACATTCCAAACCGCAAAGCAGATAATAAAAAATGCACGGAGAGCTTCCCCTAGTTTCCAGTCGTGAGGATGACCACAGACCTTGTCACAGGTTAATCATCTAACCGCAATACGAACACAATAGGTATCGCACCTGTACATACCCCAGTGGGAATCAGGCAGCCCAGAGACTTCAGTGTGCAGTGAGCTGTCAGCTTCCTTGAGTTATTTCCCCCACGTGCGCTATGGGTGAGCAGGGGTACACAAACACACACACACACACACACACACACACACACACAAGACACACACACAGTGAGTGTTCTGCCATCCTTCACCTCTAACCACCTGTGGCTTTGGGAGAGGCCCCCAAAGATGATGATTTGTAACAGAGAAGCCTGTCAGCCCCTGCGTGAACTGCTTGTATTTGAGAGGTGAACGACGCCACAGACAAACTGGATGACCCACCCAACAGACACAAGGCCAGGACACGGTGCTGCCCAGACAGGAACAGGATTCCAGAAATGGTTACAACTGGAAACAGCCACCGTATTTACCTTGTCCTTCTCTGGGTCCTTCTTGGGCACGGTGCCACCTTTGTCCCCTTGAGCGCCACAGGTTTCTGAATTGGACCGAGGCCCTAGAAGAGACAGAGGTGGATTCAGACGGGTGTTGGCCACGCAAGATTCAAGCCAAAGCTCTACACCTGCCCCAGCCTGTTCTACTCTCCCACTCTCAGGTCCCTTCCAGATGCAGAGCGTTTCTCACAGGTCTCCGCTGACCTCTGTGGACAAAGGAGAGACCAGTCCCTCACCCTTGGGGATATGACCACTCCGCACAGTAGAGATGATTTCAGAACTAATCAATAACGCTGGACAACTGGGGCCTCCACACATGCAAGTGATGTAAAGATTGTGCTCCATTAAGCCCAGAGCCCAAAACATCATGTCTGTGCAGGGCACCTGGGCAATGCTTTTATGTCTGTCTATTGCACAATGTCACACTTCTTCTCAATGGCAGACCCCTGCTGCCCAGTTCTGTATGGTGAAACGAGACAGTCCACGAAATGGATGTCCACAGAAAGTTGAGGAATGTTCCTGTGTCCTCACTCAGGTTGATCCTTGCATTGCAAAGCCTCGTGGTACCTCCTCTACATCTTCTCCACCGACACATGTAGTCACACGATGAATACGCGCTACAACTCACATCATGCAATCCAGATCATCTTACCACATGGTGGCGGAACGAGGGGCAGGGGAGGCCCGCATGTCGACCAAGGTGGAGGAGGCTGAGGTGGCCCACAGCCAGTGAAGTCTGGTAAAGTTTGGTCCATAGGGCAGGGCATGCAGGTGGGCCGAGGAAACCCTCTCACATCTGGACCCACCTGCAGACAGACAGGAAAATAGTTTGGTGAGACAGACAGAAGTTGTAACACCAAGAGATGAAACCCAAAGAAAGAGCTCTCAGCATCTGCCTCCTTCTCCAATACCACGTTCCAGCAGAGCCGCATCCGTGCTAGAGAACTTGACCCCTCCCCACTGCTGCCAACTATAACAAGGGGGGAGAGGGGAATGGATATTACAGGAATAACCTACTGTCACCAAACATCACTAACCATGTCTGCCAATGGTCACTAGCAAGAAGTAGCATCTTCAAAGATGAAAAAGGAGCATGGCAAACTAGTGAAGGCAGGACACTCCAGACACGGAGGCATCGGGATCCTGGACAACACTTCATCTTTCCTCCTCAACCACACAGAATATTTTGGTTTGTTAACAAGAGAGAGAATGTGATGAAACTGCCCTTTCTTCTCAGGAATCCGAGCCACTCGAGGTGAATCCTTTGCCTGCATGCCCCTGACTGTCCCCACGCTGCCTCACTTCCTGACACAAGGGTCTTCTGCTCTCTGCAGTTTCTGGCCATGGCCACAAACACACTTGAGGAATTAGGGGCCTGTGATCTGACAGGGGAATTGGAAAAGTGTTTTCCAAAAGGAACGTGATACCAATAACCCTTATATAACTCAGCAGCTGTGCTTATCTTAAAACACACTCACTCGGACATTTCAGCACACTGAGTTCCAGAGTAATTTTGTCCAATAGGAAATTAAGATGGGAAGCATAAGTTAGAGAATCCACAAAACTGTATATGCTTTCCGATGGAAAACTCGAGAACGTGTGATGAGAGAAGAAACCTGCTCTCACTGTGACTTCGGACCAAACGACCTGCTCCTAGAAGCCCAACCGAAGGGCTTGTGGGGCACCGGTCATGCAGATAATCGCTAACATCCCCCCTTCAGAAAGTGTGTGTCACAGTGTGTTTTGCGACACGACACTAACAGCTTTGATCATGCAAAATAGTTGTGGAAAGGGTACAAGGAGAGGGATTCTGTATAGCACATTTACCAGCAGAAGTAAAACAGGGATGACTTACGAAACATGGCCTATCTAAGCACATTCCAAACCGCAAAGCAGATAATAAAAAATGCACGGAGAGCTTCCCCTAGTTTCCAGTCGTGAGGATGACCACAGACCTTGTCACAGGTTAATCATCTAACCGCAATACGAACACAATACGTATCGCACCTGTACATACCCCAGTGGGAATCAGGCAGCCCAGAGACTTCAGTGTGCAGTGAGCTGTCAGCTTCCTTGAGTTATTTCCCCCACGTGCGCTATGGGTGAGCACGGGTACACAAACACACACACACACACACACACACACACACACACACAAACACACACAAGACACACACAGTGAGTGTTCTGCCATCCTTCACCTCTAACCACCTGTGGCTTTGGGAGAGGCCCCGAAAGATGATGATTTGTAACAGAGAAGCCTGTCAGCCCCTGCGTGAACTGCTTGTATTTGAGAGGTGAACGACGCCACAGACAAACTGGATGACCCACCCAACAGACACAAGGCCAGGACACGGTGCTGCCCAGACAGGAACAGGATTCCAGAAATGGTTACAACTGGAAACAGCCACCGTATTTACCTTGTCCTTCTCTGGGTCCTTCTTGGGCACGGTGCCACCTTTGTCCCCTTGAGCGCCACAGGTTTCTGAATTGGACCGAGGCCCTAGAAGAGACAGAGGTGGATTCAGACGGGTGTTGGCCACGCAAGATTCAAGCCAAAGCTCTACACCTGCCCCAGCCTGTTCTACTCTCCCACTCTCAGGTCCCTTCCAGATGCAGAGCGTTTCTCATAGGTCTCCGCTGACCTCTGTGGACAAAGGAGAGACCAGTCCCTCACCCTTGGGGATATGACCACTCCGCACAGTAGAGATGATTTCAGAACTAATCAATAACGCTGGACAACTGGGGCCTCCACACATGCAAGTGATGTAAAGACTGTGCTCCATTAAGCCCAGAGCCCAAAACATCATGTCTGTGCAGGGCACCTGGGCAATGCTTTTATGTCTGTCTATTGCACAATGTCACACTTCTTCTCAATGGCAGACCCCTGCTGCCCAGTTCTGTATGGTGAAACGAGACAGTCCACGAAATGGATGTCCACAGAAAGTTGAGGAATGTTCCTGTGTCCTCACTCAGGTTGATCCTTGCATTGCAAAGCCTCGTGGTACCTCCTCTACATCTTCTCCACCGACACATGTAGTCACACGATGAATACGCGCTACAACTCACATCATGCAATCCAGATCATCTTACCACATGGTGGCGGAACGAGGGGCAGGGGAGGCCCGCATGTCGACCAAGGTGGAGGAGGCTGAGGTGGCCCACAGCCAGTGAAGCCTGGTAAAGTTTGGTCCATAGGGCAGGGCATGCAGGTGGGCCGAGGAAACCCTCTCACATCCGGACCCACCTGCAGACAGACAGGAAAATAGTTTGGTGAGACAGACAGAAGTTGTAACACCAAGAGATGAAACCCAAAGAAAGAGCTCTCAGCATCTGCCTCCTTCTCCAATACCACGTTCCAGCAGAGCCGCATCCGTGCTAGAGAACTTGACCCCTCCCCACTGCTGCCAACTATAACAAGGGGGGAGAGGGGAATGGATATTACAGGAATAACCTACTGTCACCAAATATCACTAACCATATCTGCCAATGGTCACTAGCAAGAAGTAGCATCTTCAAAGATGAAAAAGGAGCATGGCAAACTAGTGAAGGCAGGACACTCCAGACACGGAGGCATCGGGATCCTGGACAACACTTCATCTTTCCTCCTCAACCACACAGAATATTTTGGTTTGTTAACAAGAGAGAGAATGTGATGAAACTGCCCTTTCTTCTCAGGAATCCGAGCCACTCGAGGTGAATCCTTTGCCTGCAAGCCCCTGACTGTCCCCACGCTGCCTCACTTCCTGACACAAGGGTCTTCTGCTCTCTGCAGTTTCTGTCCATGGCCACAAACACACTTGAGAAATTAGGGGCCTGTGATCTGACAGGGGAATTGGAAAAGTGTTTTCCAAAAGGAACGTGATACCAATAACCCTTCTATAACTCAGCAGCTGTGCTTATCTTAAAACACAGTCACTCGGACATTTCAGCACACTGAGTTCCAGAGTAATTTTGTCCAATAGGAAATTAAGATGGGAAGCATAAGTTAGAGAATCCACAAAACTGTATATGCTTTCCGATGGAAAACTCGAGAACGTGTGATGAGAGAAGAAACCTGCTCTCACTGTGACTTCGGACCAAACGACCTGCTCCTAGAAGCCCAACCGAAGGGCTTGTGGGGCACCGGTCATGCAGATAATCGCTAACATCCCCCCTTCAGAAAGTTAGTGTCACAGTGTGTTTTGCGACACGACACTAACAGCTCTGATCATGCAAAATAGTTGTGGAAAGGGTAGAAGGAGAGGGATTCTGTATAGCACGTTTACCAGCAGAAGTAAAACAGGGATGACTTACGAAACATGGCCTATCTAAGCACATTACAAACCGCAAAGCAGATAATAAAAAATGCACGGAGAGCTTCCCCTAGTTTCCAGTCGTGAGGATGACCACAGACCTTGTCACAGGTTAATCATCTAACCGCAATACGAACACAATACGTATCGCACCTGTACATACCCCAGTGGGAATCAGGCAGCCCAGAGACTTCAGTGTGCAGTGAGCTGTCAGCTTCCTTGAGTTATTTCCCCCACGTGCGCTATGGGTGAGCAGGGGTACACAAACACACACACACACACACACAAACACACACACACACAAGACACACACACAGTGAGTGTTCTGCCATCCTTCACCTCTAACCACCTGTGGCTTTGGGAGAGGCCCCCAAAGATGATGATTTGTAACGGAGAAGCCTGTCAGCCCCTGCGTGAACTGCTTGTATTTGAGAGGTGAACGACGCCACAGACAAACTGGATGACCCACCCAACAGACACAAGGCCAGGACACGGTGCTGCCCAGACAGGAACAGGATTCCAGAAATGGTTACAACTGGAAACAGCCACCGTATTTACCTTGTCCTTCTCTGGGTCCTTCTTGGGCACGGTGCCACCTTTGTCCCCTTGAGCGCCACAGGTTTCTGAATTGGACCGAGGCCCTAGAAGAGACAGAGGTGGATTCAGACGGGTGTTGGCCACGCAAGATTCAAGCCAAAGCTCTACACCTGCCCCAGCCTGTTCTACTCTCCCACTCTCAGGTCCCTTCCAGATGCAGAGCGTTTCTCACAGGTCTCCGCTGACCTCTGTGGACAAAGGAGAGACCAGTCCCTCACCCTTGGGGATATGACCACTCCGCACAGTAGAGATGATTTCAGAACTAATCAATAACGCTGGACAACTGGGGCCTCCACACATGCAAGTGATGTAAAGACTGTGCTCCATTAAGCCCAGAGCCCAAAACATCATGTCTGTGCAGGGCACCTGGGCAATGCTTTTATGTCTGTCTATTGCACAATGTCACACTTCTTCTCAATGGCAGACCCCTGCTGCCCAGTTCTGTATGGTGAAACGAGACAGTCCACGAAATGGATGTCCACAGAAAGTTGAGGAATGTTCCTGTGTCCTCACTCAGGTTGATCCTTGCATTGCAAAGCCTCGTGGTACCTCCTCTACATCTTCTCCACCGACACATGTAGTCACACGATGAATACGTGCTACAACTCACATCATGCAATCCAGATCATCTTACCACATGGTGGCGGAACGAGGGGCAGGGTAGGCCCGCATGTCGACCAAGGTGGAGGAGGCTGAGGTGGCCCACAGCCAATGAAGCCTGGTAAAGTTTGGTCCATAGGGCAGGGCATGCAGGTGGGCCGAGGAAACCCTCTCACATCCGGACCCACCTGCAGACAGACAGGAAAATAGTTTGGTGAGACAGACAGAAGTTGTAACACCAAGAGATGAAACCCAAAGAAAGAGCTCTCAGCATCTGCCTCCTTCTCCAATACCACGTTCCAGCAGAGCCGCATCCGTGCTAGAGAACTTGACCCCTCCCCACTGCTGCCAACTATAACAAGGGGGGAGAGGGGAATGGATATTACAGGAATAACCTACTGTCACCAAACATCACTAACCATGTCTGCCAATGGTCACTAGCAAGAAGTAGCATCTTCAAAGATGAAAAAGGAGCATGGCAAACTAGTGAAGGCAGGACACTCCAGACACGGAGGCATCGGGATCCTGGACAACACTTCATCTTTCCTCCTCAACCACACAGAATATTTTGGTTTGTTAACAAGAGAGAGAATGTGATGAAACTGCCCTTTCTTCTCAGGAATCCGAGCCACTCGAGGTGAATCCTTTGCCTGCAAGCCCCTGACTGTCCCCACGCTGCCTCACTTCCTGACACAAGGGTCTTCTGCTCTCTGCAGTTTCTGTCCATGGCCACAAACACACTTGAGGAATTAGGGGCCTGTGATCTGACAGGGGAATTGGAAAAGTGTTTTCCAAAAGGAACGTGATACCAATAACCCTTCTATAACTCAGCAGCTGTGCTTATCTTAAAACACAGTCACTCGGACATTTCAGCACACTGAGTTCCAGAGTAATTTTGTCCAATAGGAAATTAAGATGGGAAGCATAAGTTAGGGAATCCACAAAACTGTATATGCTTTCCGATGGAAAACTCGAGAACGTGTGATGAGAGAAGAAACCTGCTCTCACTGTGACTTCGGACCAAACGACCTGCTCCTAGAAGCCCAACCGAAGGGCTTGTGGGGCACCGGTCATGCAGATAATCGCTAACATCCCCCCTTCAGAAAGTGTGTGTCACAGTGTGTTTTGCGACACGACACTAACAGCTCTGATCATGCAAAATAGTTGTGGAAAGGGTAGAAGGAGAGGGATTCTGTATAGCACGTTTACCAGCAGAAGTAAAACAGGGATGACTTACGAAACATGGCCTATCTAAGCACATTCCAAACCGCAAAGCAGATAATAAAAAATGCACGGAGAGCTTCCCCTAGTTTCCAGTCGTGAGGATGACCACAGACCTTGTCACAGGTTAATCATCTAACCGCAATACGAACACAATACGTATCGCACCTGTACATACCCCAGTGGGAATCAGGCAGCCCAGAGACTTCAGTGTGCAGTGAGCTGTCAGCTTCCTTGAGTTATTTCCCCCACGTGCGCTATGGGTGAGCAGGGGTACACAAACACACACACACACACACACACACACACACACACACGACACACACACAGTGAGTGTTCTGCCATCCTTCACCTCTAACCACCTGTGGCTTTGGGAGAGGCCCCCAAAGATGATGATTTGTAACAGAGAAGCCTGTCAGCCCCTGCGTGAACTGCTTGTATTTGAGAGGTGAACGACGCCACAGACAAACTGGATGACCCACCCAACAGACACAAGGCCAGGACACGGTGCTGCCCAGACAGGAACAGGATTCCAGAAATGGTTACAACTGGAAACAGCCACCGTATTTACCTTGTCCTTCTCTGGGTCCTTCTTGGGCACGGTGCCACCTTTGTCCCCTTGAGCGCCACAGGTTTCTGAATTGGACCGAGGCCCTAGAAGAGACAGAGGTGGATTCAGACGGGTGTTGGCCACGCAAGATTCAAGCCAAAGCTCTACACCTGCCCCAGCCTGTTCTACTCTCCCACTCTCAGGTCCCTTCCAGATGCAGAGCGTTTCTCACAGGTCTCCGCTGACCTCTGTGGACAAAGGAGAGACCAGTCCCTCACCCTTGGGGATATGACCACTCCGCACAGTAGAGATGATTTCAGAACTAATCAATAACGCTGGACAACTGGGGCCTCCACACATGCAAGTGATGTAAAGATTGTGCTCCATTAAGCCCAGAGCCCAAAACATCATGTCTGTGCAGGGCACCTGGGCAATGCTTTTATGTCTGTCTATTGCACAATGTCACACTTCTTCTCAATGGCAGACCCCTGCTGCCCAGTTCTGTATGGTGAAACGAGACAGTCCACGAAATGGATGTCCACAGAAAGTTGAGGAATGTTCCTGTGTCCTCACTCAGGTTGATCCTTGCATTGCAAAGCCTCGTGGTACCTCCTCTACATCTTCTCCACCGACACATGTAGTCACACGATGAATACGCGCTACAACTCACATCATGCAATCCAGATCATCTTACCACATGGTGGCGGAACGAGGGGCAGGGGAGGCCCGCATGTCGACCAAGGTGGAGGAGGCTGAGGTGGCCCACAGCCAGTGAAGTCTGGTAAAGTTTGGTCCATAGGGCAGGGCATGCAGGTGGGCCGAGGAAACCCTCTCACATCTGGACCCACCTGCAGACAGACAGGAAAATAGTTTGGTGAGACAGACAGAAGTTGTAACACCAAGAGATGAAACCCAAAGAAAGAGCTCTCAGCATCTGCCTCCTTCTCCAATACCACGTTCCAGCAGAGCCGCATCCGTGCTAGAGAACTTGACCCCTCCCCACTGCTGCCAACTATAACAAGGGGGGAGAGGGGAATGGATATTACAGGAATAACCTACTGTCACCAAACATCACTAACCATGTCTGCCAATGGTCACTAGCAAGAAGTAGCATCTTCAAAGATGAAAAAGGAGCATGGCAAACTAGTGAAGGCAGGACACTCCAGACACGGAGGCATCGGGATCCTGGACAACACTTCATCTTTCCTCCTCAACCACACAGAATATTTTGGTTTGTTAACAAGAGAGAGAATGTGATGAAACTGCCCTTTCTTCTCAGGAATCCGAGCCACTCGAGGTGAATCCTTTGCCTGCATGCCCCTGACTGTCCCCACGCTGCCTCACTTCCTGACACAAGGGTCTTCTGCTCTCTGCAGTTTCTGGCCATGGCCACAAACACACTTGAGGAATTAGGGGCCTGTGATCTGACAGGGGAATTGGAAAAGTGTTTTCCAAAAGGAACGTGATACCAATAACCCTTCTATAACTCAGCAGCTGTGCTTATCTTAAAACACACTCACTCGGACATTTCAGCACACTGAGTTCCAGAGTAATTTTGTCCAATAGGAAATTAAGATGGGAAGCATAAGTTAGAGAATCCACAAAACTGTATATGCTTTCCGATGGAAAACTCGAGAACGTGTGATGAGAGAAGAAACCTGCTCTCACTGTGACTTCGGACCAAACGACCTGCTCCTAGAAGCCCAACCGAAGGGCTTGTGGGGCACCGGTCATGCAGATAATCGCTAACATCCCCCCTTCAGAAAGTGTGTGTCACAGTGTGTTTTGCGACACGACACTAACAGCTTTGATCATGCAAAATAGTTGTGGAAAGGGTACAAGGAGAGGGATTCTGTATAGCACATTTACCAGCAGAAGTAAAACAGGGATGACTTACGAAACATGGCCTATCTAAGCACATTCCAAACCGCAAAGCAGATAATAAAAAATGCACGGAGAGCTTCCCCTAGTTTCCAGTCGTGAGGATGACCACAGACCTTGTCACAGGTTAATCATCTAACCGCAATACGAACACAATACGTATCGCACCTGTACATACCCCAGTGGGAATCAGGCAGCCCAGAGACTTCAGTGTGCAGTGAGCTGTCAGCTTCCTTGAGTTATTTCCCCCACGTGCGCTATGGGTGAGCACGGGTACACAAACACACACACAAACACACACACACACACACACACACACACAAACACACACAAGACACACACAGTGAGTGTTCTGCCATCCTTCACCTCTAACCACCTGTGGCTTTGGGAGAGGCCCCGAAAGATGATGATTTGTAACAGAGAAGCCTGTCAGCCCCTGCGTGAACTGCTTGTATTTGAGAGGTGAACGACGCCACAGACAAACTGGATGACCCACCCAACAGACACAAGGCCAGGACACGGTGCTGCCCAGACAGGAACAGGATTCCAGAAATGGTTACAACTGGAAACAGCCACCGTATTTACCTTGTCCTTCTCTGGGTCCTTCTTGGGCACGGTGCCACCTTTGTCCCCTTGAGCGCCACAGGTTTCTGAATTGGACCGAGGCCCTAGAAGAGACAGAGGTGGATTCAGACGGGTGTTGGCCACGCAAGATTCAAGCCAAAGCTCTACACCTGCCCCAGCCTGTTCTACTCTCCCACTCTCAGGTCCCTTCCAGATGCAGAGCGTTTCTCATAGGTCTCCGCTGACCTCTGTGGACAAAGGAGAGACCAGTCCCTCACCCTTGGGGATATGACCACTCCGCACAGTAGAGATGATTTCAGAACTAATCAATAACGCTGGACAACTGGGGCCTCCACACATGCAAGTGATGTAAAGACTGTGCTCCATTAAGCCCAGAGCCCAAAACATCATGTCTGTGCAGGGCACCTGGGCAATGCTTTTATGTCTGTCTATTGCACAATGTCACACTTCTTCTCAATGGCAGACCCCTGCTGCCCAGTTCTGTATGGTGAAACGAGACAGTCCACGAAATGGATGTCCACAGAAAGTTGAGGAATGTTCCTGTGTCCTCACTCAGGTTGATCCTTGCATTGCAAAGCCTCGTGGTACCTCCTCTACATCTTCTCCACCGACACATGTAGTCACACGATGAATACGCGCTACAACTCACATCATGCAATCCAGATCATCTTACCACATGGTGGCGGAACGAGGGGCAGGGGAGGCCCGCATGTCGACCAAGGTGGAGGAGGCTGAGGTGGCCCACAGCCAGTGAAGCCTGGTAAAGTTTGGTCCATAGGGCAGGGCATGCAGGTGGGCCGAGGAAACCCTCTCACATCCGGACCCACCTGCAGACAGACAGGAAAATAGTTTGGTGAGACAGACAGAAGTTGTAACACCAAGAGATGAAACCCAAAGAAAGAGCTCTCAGCATCTGCCTCCTTCTCCAATACCACGTTCCAGCAGAGCCGCATCCGTGCTAGAGAACTTGACCCCTCCCCACTGCTGCCAACTATAACAAGGGGGGAGAGGGGAATGGATATTACAGGAATAACCTACTGTCACCAAATATCACTAACCATATCTGCCAATGGTCACTAGCAAGAAGTAGCATCTTCAAAGATGAAAAAGGAGCATGGCAAACTAGTGAAGGCAGGACACTCCAGACACGGAGGCATCGGGATCCTGGACAACACTTCATCTTTCCTCCTCAACCACACAGAATATTTTGGTTTGTTAACAAGAGAGAGAATGTGATGAAACTGCCCTTTCTTCTCAGGAATCCGAGCCACTCGAGGTGAATCCTTTGCCTGCAAGCCCCTGACTGTCCCCACGCTGCCTCACTTCCTGACACAAGGGTCTTCTGCTCTCTGCAGTTTCTGGCCATGGCCACAAACACACTTGAGAAATTAGGGGCCTGTGATCTGACAGGGGAATTGGAAAAGTGTTTTCCAAAAGGAACGTGATACCAATAACCCTTCTATAACTCAGCAGCTGTGCTTATCTTAAAACACAGTCACTCGGACATTTCAGCACACTGAGTTCCAGAGTAATTTTGTCCAATAGGAAATTAAGATGGGAAGCATAAGTTAGAGAATCCACAAAACTGTATATGCTTTCCGATGGAAAACTCGAGAACGTGTGATGAGAGAAGAAACCTGCTCTCACTGTGACTTCGGACCAAACGACCTGCTCCTAGAAGCCCAACCGAAGGGCTTGTGGGGCACCGGTCATGCAGATAATCGCTAACATCCCCCCTTCAGAAAGTGTGTGTCACAGTGTGTTTTGCGACACGACACTAACAGCTCTGATCATGCAAAATAGTTGTGGAAAGGGTAGAAGGAGAGGGATTCTGTATAGCACGTTTACCAGCAGAAGTAAAACAGGGATGACTTACGAAACATGGCCTATCTAAGCACATTACAAACCGCAAAGCAGATAATAAAAAATGCACGGAGAGCTTCCCCTAGTTTCCAGTCGTGAGGATGACCACAGACCTTGTCACAGGTTAATCATCTAACCGCAATACGAACACAATACGTATCGCACCTGTACATACCCCAGTGGGAATCAGGCAGCCCAGAGACTTCAGTGTGCAGTGAGCTGTCAGCTTCCTTGAGTTATTTCCCCCACGTGCGCTATGGGTGAGCAGGGGTACACAAACACACACACACACACACACAAACACACACACACACAAGACACACACACAGTGAGTGTTCTGCCATCCTTCACCTCTAACCACCTGTGGCTTTGGGAGAGGCCCCCAAAGATGATGATTTGTAACGGAGAAGCCTGTCAGCCCCTGCGTGAACTGCTTGTATTTGAGAGGTGAACGACGCCACAGACAAACTGGATGACCCACCCAACAGACACAAGGCCAGGACACGGTGCTGCCCAGACAGGAACAGGATTCCAGAAATGGTTACAACTGGAAACAGCCACCGTATTTACCTTGTCCTTCTCTGGGTCCTTCTTGGGCACGGTGCCACCTTTGTCCCCTTGAGCGCCACAGGTTTCTGAATTGGACCGAGGCCCTAGAAGAGACAGAGGTGGATTCAGACGGGTGTTGGCCACGCAAGATTCAAGCCAAAGCTCTACACCTGCCCCAGCCTGTTCTACTCTCCCACTCTCAGGTCCCTTCCAGATGCAGAGCGTTTCTCACAGGTCTCCGCTGACCTCTGTGGACAAAGGAGAGACCAGTCCCTCACCCTTGGGGATATGACCACTCCGCACAGTAGAGATGATTTCAGAACTAATCAATAACGCTGGACAACTGGGGCCTCCACACATGCAAGTGATGTAAAGACTGTGCTCCATTAAGCCCAGAGCCCAAAACATCATGTCTGTGCAGGGCACCTGGGCAATGCTTTTATGTCTGTCTATTGCACAATGTCACACTTCTTCTCAATGGCAGACCCCTGCTGCCCAGTTCTGTATGGTGAAACGAGACAGTCCACGAAATGGATGTCCACAGAAAGTTGAGGAATGTTCCTGTGTCCTCACTCAGGTTGATCCTTGCATTGCAAAGCCTCGTGGTACCTCCTCTACATCTTCTCCACCGACACATGTAGTCACACGATGAATACGCGCTACAACTCACATCATGCAATCCAGATCATCTTACCACATGGTGGCGGAACGAGGGGCAGGGTAGGCCCGCATGTCGACCAAGGTGGAGGAGGCTGAGGTGGCCCACAGCCAATGAAGCCTGGTAAAGTTTGGTCCATAGGGCAGGGCATGCAGGTGGGCCGAGGAAACCCTCTCACATCCGGACCCACCTGCAGACAGACAGGAAAATAGTTTGGTGAGACAGACAGAAGTTGTAACACCAAGAGATGAAACCCAAAGAAAGAGCTCTCAGCATCTGCCTCCTTCTCCAATACCACGTTCCAGCAGAGCCGCATCCGTGCTAGAGAACTTGACCCCTCCCCACTGCTGCCAACTATAACAAGGGGGGAGAGGGGAATGGATATTACAGGAATAACCTACTGTCACCAAACATCACTAACCATGTCTGCCAATGGTCACTAGCAAGAAGTAGCATCTTCAAAGATGAAAAAGGAGCATGGCAAACTAGTGAAGGCAGGACACTCCAGACACGGAGGCATCGGGATCCTGGACAACACTTCATCTTTCCTCCTCAACCACACAGAATATTTTGGTTTGTTAACAAGAGAGAGAATGTGATGAAACTGCCCTTTCTTCTCAGGAATCCGAGCCACTCGAGGTGAATCCTTTGCCTGCAAGCCCCTGACTGTCCCCACGCTGCCTCACTTCCTGACACAAGGGTCTTCTGCTCTCTGCAGTTTCTGGCCATGGCCACAAACACACTTGAGGAATTAGGGGCCTGTGATCTGACAGGGGAATTGGAAAAGTGTTTTCCAAAAGGAACGTGATACCAATAACCCTTCTATAACTCAGCAGCTGTGCTTATCTTAAAACACAGTCACTCGGACATTTCAGCACACTGAGTTCCAGAGTAATTTTGTCCAATAGGAAATTAAGATGGGAAGCATAAGTTAGGGAATCCACAAAACTGTATATGCTTTCCGATGGAAAACTCGAGAACGTGTGATGAGAGAAGAAACCTGCTCTCACTGTGACTTCGGACCAAACGACCTGCTCCTAGAAGCCCAACCGAAGGGCTTGTGGGGCACCGGTCATGCAGATAATCGCTAACATCCCCCCTTCAGAAAGTTAGTGTCACAGTGTGTTTTGCGACACGACACTAACAGCTCTGATCATGCAAAATAGTTGTGGAAAGGGTAGAAGGAGAGGGATTCTGTATAGCACGTTTACCAGCAGAAGTAAAACAGGGATGACTTACGAAACATGGCCTATCTAAGCACATTCCAAACCGCAAAGCAGATAATAAAAAATGCACGGAGAGCTTCCCCTAGTTTCCAGTCGTGAGGATGACCACAGACCTTGTCACAGGTTAATCATCTAACCGCAATACGAACACAATAGGTATCGCACCTGTACATACCCCAGTGGGAATCAGGCAGCCCAGAGACTTCAGTGTGCAGTGAGCTGTCAGCTTCCTTGAGTTATTTCCCCCACGTGCGCTATGGGTGAGCAGGGGTACACAAACACACACACACACACACACACACACACACACACACAAGACACACACACAGTGAGTGTTCTGCCATCCTTCACCTCTAACCACCTGTGGCTTTGGGAGAGGCCCCCAAAGATGATGATTTGTAACGGAGAAGCCTGTCAGCCCCTGCGTGAACTGCTTGTATTTGAGAGGTGAACGACGCCACAGACAAACTGGATGACCCACCCAACAGACACAAGGCCAGGACACGGTGCTGCCCAGACAGGAACAGGATTCCAGAAATGGTTACAACTGGAAACAGCCACCGTATTTACCTTGTCCTTCTCTGGGTCCTTCTTGGGCACGGTGCCACCTTTGTCCCCTTGAGCGCCACAGGTTTCTGAATTGGACCGAGGCCCTAGAAGAGACAGAGGTGGATTCAGACGGGTGTTGGCCACGCAAGATTCAAGCCAAAGCTCTACACCTGCCCCAGCCTGTTCTACTCTCCCACTCTCAGGTCCCTTCCAGATGCAGAGCGTTTCTCACAGGTCTCCGCTGACCTCTGTGGACAAAGGAGAGACCAGTCCCTCACCCTTGGGGATATGACCACTCCGCACAGTAGAGATGATTTCAGAACTAATCAATAACGCTGGACAACTGGGGCCTCCACACATGCAAGTGATGTAAAGACTGTGCTCCATTAAGCCCAGAGCCCAAAACATCATGTCTGTGCAGGGCACCTGGGCAATGCTTTTATGTCTGTCTATTGCACAATGTCACACTTCTTCTCAATGGCAGACCCCTGCTGCCCAGTTCTGTATGGTGAAACGAGACAGTCCACGAAATGGATGTCCACAGAAAGTTGAGGAATGTTCCTGTGTCCTCACTCAGGTTGATCCTTGCATTGCAAAGCCTCGTGGTACCTCCTCTACATCTTCTCCACCGACACATGTAGTCACACGATGAATACGCGCTACAACTCACATCATGCAATCCAGATCATCTTACCACATGGTGGCGGAACGAGGGGCAGGGGAGGCCCGCATGTCGACCAAGGTGGAGGAGGCTGAGGTGGCCCACAGCCAGTGAAGCCTGGTAAAGTTTGGTCCATAGGGCAGGGCATGCAGGTGGGCCGAGGAAACCCTCTCACATCCGGACCCACCTGCAGACAGACAGGAAAATAGTTTGGTGAGACAGACAGAAGTTGTAACACCAAGAGATGAAACCCAAAGAAAGAGCTCTCAGCATCTGCCTCCTTCTCCAATACCACGTTCCAGCAGAGCCGCATGCGTGCTAGAGAACTTGACCCCTCCCCACTGCTGCCAACTATAACAAGGGGGGAGAGGGGAATGGATATTACAGGAATAACCTACTGTCACCAAACATCACTAACCATGTCTGCCAATGGTCACTAGCAAGAAGTAGCATCTTCAAAGATGAAAAAGGAGCATGGCAAACTAGTGAAGGCAGGACACTCCAGACACGGAGGCATCGGGATCCTGGACAACACTTCATCTTTCCTCCTCAACCACACAGAATATTTTGGTTTGTTAACAAGAGAGAGAATGTGATGAAACTGCCCTTTCTTCTCAGGAATCCGAGCCACTCGAGGTGAATCCTTTGCCTGCAAGCCCCTGACTGTCCCCACGCTGCCTCACTTCCTGACACAAGGGTCTTCTGCTCTCTGCAGTTTCTGGCCATGGCCACAAACACACTTGAGGAATTAGGGGCCTGTGATCTGACAGGGGAATTGGAAAAGTGTTTTCCAAAAGGAACGTGATACCAATAACCCTTCTATAACTCAGCAGCTGTGCTTATCTTAAAACACAGTCACTCGGACATTTCAGCACACTGAGTTCCAGAGTAATTTTGTCCAATAGGAAATTAAGATGGGAAGCATAAGTTAGGGAATCCACAAAACTGTATATGCTTTCCGATGGAAAACTCGAGAACGTGTGATGAGAGAAGAAACCTGCTCTCACTGTGACTTCGGACCAAACGACCTGCTCCTAGAAGCCCAACCGAAGGGCTTGTGGGGCACCGGTCATGCAGATAATCGCTAACATCCCCCCTTCAGAAAGTTAGTGTCACAGTGTGTTTTGCGACACGACACTAACAGCTCTGATCATGCAAAATAGTTGTGGAAAGGGTAGAAGGAGAGGGATTCTGTATAGCACGTTTACCAGCAGAAGTAAAACAGGGATGACTTACGAAACATGGCCTATCTAAGCACATTCCAAACCGCAAAGCAGATAATAAAAAATGCACGGAGAGCTTCCCCTAGTTTCCAGTCGTGAGGATGACCACAGACCTTGTCACAGGTTAATCATCTAACCGCAATACGAACACAATACGTATCGCACCTGTACATACCCCAGTGGGAATCAGGCAGCCCAGAGACTTCAGTGTGCAGTGAGCTGTCAGCTTCCTTGAGTTATTTCCCCCACGTGCGCTATGGGTGAGCAGGGGTACACAAACACACACACACACACACACACACACACACACACACACACACACAAGACACACACACAGTGAGTGTTCTGCCATCCTTCACCTCTAACCACCTGTGGCTTTGGGAGAGGCCCCCAAAGATGATGATTTGTAACAGAGAAGCCTGTCAGCCCCTGCGTGAACTGCTTGTATTTGAGAGGTGAACGACGCCACAGACAAACTGGATGACCCACCCAACAGACACAAGGCCAGGACACGGTGCTGCCCAGACAGGAACAGGATTCCAGAAATGGTTACAACTGGAAACAGCCACCGTATTTACCTTGTCCTTCTCTGGGTCCTTCTTGGGCACGGTGCCACCTTTGTCCCCTTGAGCGCCACAGGTTTCTGAATTGGACCGAGGCCCTAGAAGAGACAGAGGTGGATTCAGACGGGTGTTGGCCACGCAAGATTCAAGCCAAAGCTCTACACCTGCCCCAGCCTGTTCTACTCTCCCACTCTCAGGTCCCTTCCAGATGCAGAGCGTTTCTCACAGGTCTCCGCTGACCTCTGTGGACAAAGGAGAGACCAGTCCCTCACCCTTGGGGATATGACCACTCCGCACAGTAGAGATGATTTCAGAACTAATCAATAACGCTGGACAACTGGGGCCTCCACACATGCAAGTGATGTAAAGACTGTGCTCCATTAAGCCCAGAGCCCAAAACATCATGTCTGTGCAGGGCACCTGGGCAATGCTTTTATGTCTGTCTATTGCACAATGTCACACTTCTTCTCAATGGCAGACCCCTGCTGCCCAGTTCTGTATGGTGAAACGAGACAGTCCACGAAATGGATGTCCACAGAAAGTTGAGGAATGTTCCTGTGTCCTCACTCAGGTTGATCCTTGCATTGCAAAGCCTCGTGGTACCTCCTCTACATCTTCTCCACCGACACATGTAGTCACACGATGAATACGCGCTACAACTCACATCATGCAATCCAGATCATCTTACCACATGGTGGCGGAACGAGGGGCAGGGGAGGCCCGCATGTCGACCAAGGTGGAGGAGGCTGAGGTGGCCCACAGCCAATGAAGCCTGGTAAAGTTTGGTCCATAGGGCAGGGCATGCAGGTGGGCCGAGGAAACCCTCTCACATCCGGACCCACCTGCAGACAGACAGGAAAATAGTTTGGTGAGACAGACAGAAGTTGTAACACCAAGAGATGAAACCCAAAGAAAGAGCTCTCAGCATCTGCCTCCTTCTCCAATACCACGTTCCAGCAGAGCCGCATCCGTGCTAGAGAACTTGACCCCTCCCCACTGCTGCCAACTATAACAAGGGGGGAGAGGGGAATGGATATTACAGGAATAACCTACTGTCACCAAACATCACTAACCATGTCTGCCAATGGTCACTAGCAAGAAGTAGCATCTTCAAAGATGAAAAAGGAGCATGGCAAACTAGTGAAGGCAGGACACTCCAGACACGGAGGCATCGGGATCCTGGACAACACTTCATCTTTCCTCCTCAACCACACAGAATATTTTGGTTTGTTAACAAGAGAGAGAATGTGATGAAACTGCCCTTTCTTCTCAGGAATCCGAGCCACTCGAGGTGAATCCTTTGCCTGCAAGCCCCTGACTGTCCCCACGCTGCCTCACTTCCTGACACAAGGGTCTTCTGCTCTCTGCAGTTTCTGGCCATGGCCACAAACACACTTGAGAAATTAGGGGCCTGTGATCTGACAGGGGAATTGGAAAAGTGTTTTCCAAAAGGAACGTGATACCAATAACCCTTCTATAACTCAGCAGCTGTGCTTATCTTAAAACACAGTCACTCGGACATTTCAGCACACTGAGTTCCAGAGTAATTTTGTCCAATAGGAAATTAAGATGGGAAGCATAAGTTAGAGAATCCACAAAACTGTATATGCTTTCCGATGGAAAACTCGAGAACGTGTGATGAGAGAAGAAACCTGCTCTCACTGTGACTTCGGACCAAACGACCTGCTCCTAGAAGCCCAACCGAAGGGCTTGTGGGGCACCGGTCATGCAGATAATCGCTAACATCCCCCCTTCAGAAAGTGTGTGTCACAGTGTGTTTTGCGACACGACACTAACAGCTCTGATCATGCAAAATAGTTGTGGAAAGGGTAGAAGGAGAGGGATTCTGTATAGCACGTTTACCAGCAGAAGTAAAACAGGGATGACTTACGAAACATGGCCTATCTAAGCACATTACAAACCGCAAAGCAGATAATAAAAAATGCACGGAGAGCTTCCCCTAGTTTCCAGTCGTGAGGATGACCACAGACCTTGTCACAGGTTAATCATCTAACCGCAATACGAACACAATACGTATCGCACCTGTACATACCCCAGTGGGAATCAGGCAGCCCAGAGACTTCAGTGTGCAGTGAGCTGTCAGCTTCCTTGAGTTATTTCCCCCACGTGCGCTATGGGTGAGCAGGGGTACACAAACACACACACACACACACACAAACACACACACACACAAGACACACACACAGTGAGTGTTCTGCCATCCTTCACCTCTAACCACCTGTGGCTTTGGGAGAGGCCCCCAAAGATGATGATTTGTAACGGAGAAGCCTGTCAGCCCCTGCGTGAACTGCTTGTATTTGAGAGGTGAACGACGCCACAGACAAACTGGATGACCCACCCAACAGACACAAGGCCAGGACACGGTGCTGCCCAGACAGGAACAGGATTCCAGAAATGGTTACAACTGGAAACAGCCACCGTATTTACCTTGTCCTTCTCTGGGTCCTTCTTGGGCACGGTGCCACCTTTGTCCCCTTGAGCGCCACAGGTTTCTGAATTGGACCGAGGCCCTAGAAGAGACAGAGGTGGATTCAGACGGGTGTTGGCCACGCAAGATTCAAGCCAAAGCTCTACACCTGCCCCAGCCTGTTCTACTCTCCCACTCTCAGGTCCCTTCCAGATGCAGAGCGTTTCTCACAGGTCTCCGCTGACCTCTGTGGACAAAGGAGAGACCAGTCCCTCACCCTTGGGGATATGACCACTCCGCACAGTAGAGATGATTTCAGAACTAATCAATAACGCTGGACAACTGGGGCCTCCACACATGCAAGTGATGTAAAGACTGTGCTCCATTAAGCCCAGAGCCCAAAACATCATGTCTGTGCAGGGCACCTGGGCAATGCTTTTATGTCTGTCTATTGCACAATGTCACACTTCTTCTCAATGGCAGACCCCTGCTGCCCAGTTCTGTATGGTGAAACGAGACAGTCCACGAAATGGATGTCCACAGAAAGTTGAGGAATGTTCCTGTGTCCTCACTCAGGTTGATCCTTGCATTGCAAAGCCTCGTGGTACCTCCTCTACATCTTCTCCACCGACACATGTAGTCACACGATGAATACGCGCTACAACTCACATCATGCAATCCAGATCATCTTACCACATGGTGGCGGAACGAGGGGCAGGGTAGGCCCGCATGTCGACCAAGGTGGAGGAGGCTGAGGTGGCCCACAGCCAATGAAGCCTGGTAAAGTTTGGTCCATAGGGCAGGGCATGCAGGTGGGCCGAGGAAACCCTCTCACATCCGGACCCACCTGCAGACAGACAGGAAAATAGTTTGGTGAGACAGACAGAAGTTGTAACACCAAGAGATGAAACCCAAAGAAAGAGCTCTCAGCATCTGCCTCCTTCTCCAATACCACGTTCCAGCAGAGCCGCATCCGTGCTAGAGAACTTGACCCCTCCCCACTGCTGCCAACTATAACAAGGGGGGAGAGGGGAATGGATATTACAGGAATAACCTACTGTCACCAAACATCACTAACCATGTCTGCCAATGGTCACTAGCAAGAAGTAGCATCTTCAAAGATGAAAAAGGAGCATGGCAAACTAGTGAAGGCAGGACACTCCAGACACGGAGGCATCGGGATCCTGGACAACACTTCATCTTTCCTCCTCAACCACACAGAATATTTTGGTTTGTTAACAAGAGAGAGAATGTGATGAAACTGCCCTTTCTTCTCAGGAATCCGAGCCACTCGAGGTGAATCCTTTGCCTGCAAGCCCCTGACTGTCCCCACGCTGCCTCACTTCCTGACACAAGGGTCTTCTGCTCTCTGCAGTTTCTGGCCATGGCCACAAACACACTTGAGGAATTAGGGGCCTGTGATCTGACAGGGGAATTGGAAAAGTGTTTTCCAAAAGGAACGTGATACCAATAACCCTTCTATAACTCAGCAGCTGTGCTTATCTTAAAACACAGTCACTCGGACATTTCAGCACACTGAGTTCCAGAGTAATTTTGTCCAATAGGAAATTAAGATGGGAAGCATAAGTTAGGGAATCCACAAAACTGTATATGCTTTCCGATGGAAAACTCGAGAACGTGTGATGAGAGAAGAAACCTGCTCTCACTGTGACTTCGGACCAAACGACCTGCTCCTAGAAGCCCAACCGAAGGGCTTGTGGGGCACCGGTCATGCAGATAATCGCTAACATCCCCCCTTCAGAAAGTTAGTGTCACAGTGTGTTTTGCGACACGACACTAACAGCTCTGATCATGCAAAATAGTTGTGGAAAGGGTAGAAGGAGAGGGATTCTGTATAGCACGTTTACCAGCAGAAGTAAAACAGGGATGACTTACGAAACATGGCCTATCTAAGCACATTCCAAACCGCAAAGCAGATAATAAAAAATGCACGGAGAGCTTCCCCTAGTTTCCAGTCGTGAGGATGACCACAGACCTTGTCACAGGTTAATCATCTAACCGCAATACGAACACAATAGGTATCGCACCTGTACATACCCCAGTGGGAATCAGGCAGCCCAGAGACTTCAGTGTGCAGTGAGCTGTCAGCTTCCTTGAGTTATTTCCCCCACGTGCGCTATGGGTGAGCAGGGGTACACAAACACACACACACACACACACACACACACACACACACAAGACACACACACAGTGAGTGTTCTGCCATCCTTCACCTCTAACCACCTGTGGCTTTGGGAGAGGCCCCCAAAGATGATGATTTGTAACGGAGAAGCCTGTCAGCCCCTGCGTGAACTGCTTGTATTTGAGAGGTGAACGACGCCACAGACAAACTGGATGACCCACCCAACAGACACAAGGCCAGGACACGGTGCTGCCCAGACAGGAACAGGATTCCAGAAATGGTTACAACTGGAAACAGCCACCGTATTTACCTTGTCCTTCTCTGGGTCCTTCTTGGGCACGGTGCCACCTTTGTCCCCTTGAGCGCCACAGGTTTCTGAATTGGACCGAGGCCCTAGAAGAGACAGAGGTGGATTCAGACGGGTGTTGGCCACGCAAGATTCAAGCCAAAGCTCTACACCTGCCCCAGCCTGTTCTACTCTCCCACTCTCAGGTCCCTTCCAGATGCAGAGCGTTTCTCACAGGTCTCCGCTGACCTCTGTGGAC
This sequence comes from Ursus arctos, assembly GCF_023065955.2. Taxonomy (NCBI): domain Eukaryota; kingdom Metazoa; phylum Chordata; class Mammalia; order Carnivora; family Ursidae; genus Ursus; species Ursus arctos. The sequence continues at coordinate 80,714,653 of NW_026622874.1, read as the reverse complement.
AAAGGAGAGACCAGTCCCTCACCCTTGGGGATATGACCACTCCGCACAGTAGAGATGATTTCAGAACTAATCAATAACGCTGGACAACTGGGGCCTCCACACATGCAAGTGATGTAAAGACTGTGCTCCATTAAGCCCAGAGCCCAAAACATCATGTCTGTGCAGGGCACCTGGGCAATGCTTTTATGTCTGTCTATTGCACAATGTCACACTTCTTCTCAATGGCAGACCCCTGCTGCCCAGTTCTGTATGGTGAAACGAGACAGTCCACGAAATGGATGTCCACAGAAAGTTGAGGAATGTTCCTGTGTCCTCACTCAGGTTGATCCTTGCATTGCAAAGCCTCGTGGTACCTCCTCTACATCTTCTCCACCGACACATGTAGTCACACGATGAATACGCGCTACAACTCACATCATGCAATCCAGATCATCTTACCACATGGTGGCGGAACGAGGGGCAGGGGAGGCCCGCATGTCGACCAAGGTGGAGGAGGCTGAGGTGGCCCACAGCCAGTGAAGCCTGGTAAAGTTTGGTCCATAGGGCAGGGCATGCAGGTGGGCCGAGGAAACCCTCTCACATCCGGACCCACCTGCAGACAGACAGGAAAATAGTTTGGTGAGACAGACAGAAGTTGTAACACCAAGAGATGAAACCCAAAGAAAGAGCTCTCAGCATCTGCCTCCTTCTCCAATACCACGTTCCAGCAGAGCCGCATGCGTGCTAGAGAACTTGACCCCTCCCCACTGCTGCCAACTATAACAAGGGGGGAGAGGGGAATGGATATTACAGGAATAACCTACTGTCACCAAACATCACTAACCATGTCTGCCAATGGTCACTAGCAAGAAGTAGCATCTTCAAAGATGAAAAAGGAGCATGGCAAACTAGTGAAGGCAGGACACTCCAGACACGGAGGCATCGGGATCCTGGACAACACTTCATCTTTCCTCCTCAACCACACAGAATATTTTGGTTTGTTAACAAGAGAGAGAATGTGATGAAACTGCCCTTTCTTCTCAGGAATCCGAGCCACTCGAGGTGAATCCTTTGCCTGCAAGCCCCTGACTGTCCCCACGCTGCCTCACTTCCTGACACAAGGGTCTTCTGCTCTCTGCAGTTTCTGGCCATGGCCACAAACACACTTGAGGAATTAGGGGCCTGTGATCTGACAGGGGAATTGGAAAAGTGTTTTCCAAAAGGAACGTGATACCAATAACCCTTCTATAACTCAGCAGCTGTGCTTATCTTAAAACACAGTCACTCGGACATTTCAGCACACTGAGTTCCAGAGTAATTTTGTCCAATAGGAAATTAAGATGGGAAGCATAAGTTAGGGAATCCACAAAACTGTATATGCTTTCCGATGGAAAACTCGAGAACGTGTGATGAGAGAAGAAACCTGCTCTCACTGTGACTTCGGACCAAACGACCTGCTCCTAGAAGCCCAACCGAAGGGCTTGTGGGGCACCGGTCATGCAGATAATCGCTAACATCCCCCCTTCAGAAAGTTAGTGTCACAGTGTGTTTTGCGACACGACACTAACAGCTCTGATCATGCAAAATAGTTGTGGAAAGGGTAGAAGGAGAGGGATTCTGTATAGCACGTTTACCAGCAGAAGTAAAACAGGGATGACTTACGAAACATGGCCTATCTAAGCACATTCCAAACCGCAAAGCAGATAATAAAAAATGCACGGAGAGCTTCCCCTAGTTTCCAGTCGTGAGGATGACCACAGACCTTGTCACAGGTTAATCATCTAACCGCAATACGAACACAATACGTATCGCACCTGTACATACCCCAGTGGGAATCAGGCAGCCCAGAGACTTCAGTGTGCAGTGAGCTGTCAGCTTCCTTGAGTTATTTCCCCCACGTGCGCTATGGGTGAGCAGGGGTACACAAACACACACACACACACACACACACACACACACACACACACACAAGACACACACACAGTGAGTGTTCTGCCATCCTTCACCTCTAACCACCTGTGGCTTTGGGAGAGGCCCCCAAAGATGATGATTTGTAACAGAGAAGCCTGTCAGCCCCTGCGTGAACTGCTTGTATTTGAGAGGTGAACGACGCCACAGACAAACTGGATGACCCACCCAACAGACACAAGGCCAGGACACGGTGCTGCCCAGACAGGAACAGGATTCCAGAAATGGTTACAACTGGAAACAGCCACCGTATTTACCTTGTCCTTCTCTGGGTCCTTCTTGGGCACGGTGCCACCTTTGTCCCCTTGAGCGCCACAGGTTTCTGAATTGGACCGAGGCCCTAGAAGAGACAGAGGTGGATTCAGACGGGTGTTGGCCACGCAAGATTCAAGCCAAAGCTCTACACCTGCCCCAGCCTGTTCTACTCTCCCACTCTCAGGTCCCTTCCAGATGCAGAGCGTTTCTCACAGGTCTCCGCTGACCTCTGTGGACAAAGGAGAGACCAGTCCCTCACCCTTGGGGATATGACCACTCCGCACAGTAGAGATGATTTCAGAACTAATCAATAACGCTGGACAACTGGGGCCTCCACACATGCAAGTGATGTAAAGACTGTGCTCCATTAAGCCCAGAGCCCAAAACATCATGTCTGTGCAGGGCACCTGGGCAATGCTTTTATGTCTGTCTATTGCACAATGTCACACTTCTTCTCAATGGCAGACCCCTGCTGCCCAGTTCTGTATGGTGAAACGAGACAGTCCACGAAATGGATGTCCACAGAAAGTTGAGGAATGTTCCTGTGTCCTCACTCAGGTTGATCCTTGCATTGCAAAGCCTCGTGGTACCTCCTCTACATCTTCTCCACCGACACATGTAGTCACACGATGAATACGCGCTACAACTCACATCATGCAATCCAGATCATCTTACCACATGGTGGCGGAACGAGGGGCAGGGGAGGCCCGCATGTCGACCAAGGTGGAGGAGGCTGAGGTGGCCCACAGCCAATGAAGCCTGGTAAAGTTTGGTCCATAGGGCAGGGCATGCAGGTGGGCCGAGGAAACCCTCTCACATCCGGACCCACCTGCAGACAGACAGGAAAATAGTTTGGTGAGACAGACAGAAGTTGTAACACCAAGAGATGAAACCCAAAGAAAGAGCTCTCAGCATCTGCCTCCTTCTCCAATACCACGTTCCAGCAGAGCCGCATCCGTGCTAGAGAACTTGACCCCTCCCCACTGCTGCCAACTATAACAAGGGGGGAGAGGGGAATGGATATTACAGGAATAACCTACTGTCACCAAACATCACTAACCATGTCTGCCAATGGTCACTAGCAAGAAGTAGCATCTTCAAAGATGAAAAAGGAGCATGGCAAACTAGTGAAGGCAGGACACTCCAGACACGGAGGCATCGGGATCCTGGACAACACTTCATCTTTCCTCCTCAACCACACAGAATATTTTGGTTTGTTAACAAGAGAGAGAATGTGATGAAACTGCCCTTTCTTCTCAGGAATCCGAGCCACTCGAGGTGAATCCTTTGCCTGCAAGCCCCTGACTGTCCCCACGCTGCCTCACTTCCTGACACAAGGGTCTTCTGCTCTCTGCAGTTTCTGGCCATGGCCACAAACACACTTGAGGAATTAGGGGCCTGTGATCTGACAGGGGAATTGGAAAAGTGTTTTCCAAAAGGAACGTGATACCAATAACCCTTCTATAACTCAGCAGCTGTGCTTATCTTAAAACACAGTCACTCGGACATTTCAGCACACTGAGTTCCAGAGTAATTTTGTCCAATAGGAAATTAAGATGGGAAGCATAAGTTAGGGAATCCACAAAACTGTATATGCTTTCCGATGGAAAACTCGAGAACGTGTGATGAGAGAAGAAACCTGCTCTCACTGTGACTTCGGACCAAACGACCTGCTCCTAGAAGCCCAACCGAAGGGCTTGTGGGGCACCGGTCATGCAGATAATCGCTAACATCCCCCCTTCAGAAAGTTAGTGTCACAGTGTGTTTTGCGACACGACACTAACAGCTCTGATCATGCAAAATAGTTGTGGAAAGGGTAGAAGGAGAGGGATTCTGTATAGCACGTTTACCAGCAGAAGTAAAACAGGGATGACTTACGAAACATGGCCTATCTAAGCACATTCCAAACCGCAAAGCAGATAATAAAAAATGCACGGAGAGCTTCCCCTAGTTTCCAGTCGTGAGGATGACCACAGACCTTGTCACAGGTTAATCATCTAACCGCAATACGAACACAATAGGTATCGCACCTGTACATACCCCAGTGGGAATCAGGCAGCCCAGAGACTTCAGTGTGCAGTGAGCTGTCAGCTTCCTTGAGTTATTTCCCCCACGTGCGCTATGGGTGAGCAGGGGTACACAAACACATACACACACACACACACACACACACACACACACACAAGACACACACACAGTTAGTGTTCTGCCATCCTTCACCTCTAACCACCTGTGGCTTTGGGAGAGGCCCCCAAAGATGATGATTTGTAACGGAGAAGCCTGTCAGCCCCTGCGTGAACTGCTTGTATTTGAGAGGTGAACGACGCCACAGACAAACTGGATGACCCACCCAACAGACACAAGGCCAGGACACGGTGCTGCCCAGACAGGAACAGGATTCCAGAAATGGTTACAACTGGAAACAGCCACCGTATTTACCTTGTCCTTCTCTGGGTCCTTCTTGGGCACGGTGCCACCTTTGTCCCCTTGAGCGCCACAGGTTTCTGAATTGGACCGAGGCCCTAGAAGAGACAGAGGTGGATTCAGACGGGTGTTGGCCACGCAAGATTCAAGCCAAAGCTCTACACCTGCCCCAGCCTGTTCTACTCTCCCACTCTCAGGTCCCTTCCAGATGCAGAGCGTTTCTCACAGGTCTCCGCTGACCTCTGTGGACAAAGGAGAGACCAGTCCCTCACCCTTGGGGATATGACCACTCCGCACAGTAGAGATGATTTCAGAACTAATCAATAACGCTGGACAACTGGGGCCTCCACACATGCAAGTGATGTAAAGACTGTGCTCCATTAAGCCCAGAGCCCAAAACATCATGTCTGTGCAGGGCACCTGGGCAATGCTTTTATGTCTGTCTATTGCACAATGTCACACTTCTTCTCAATGGCAGACCCCTGCTGCCCAGTTCTGTATGGTGAAACGAGACAGTCCACGAAATGGATGTCCACAGAAAGTTGAGGAATGTTCCTGTGTCCTCACTCAGGTTGATCCTTGCATTGCAAAGCCTCGTGGTACCTCCTCTACATCTTCTCCACCGACACATGTAGTCACACGATGAATACGCGCTACAACTCACATCATGCAATCCAGATCATCTTACCACATGGTGGCGGAACGAGGGGCAAGGGAGGCCCGCATGTCGACCAAGGTGGAGGAGGCTGAGGTGGCCCACAGCCAATGAAGCCTGGTAAAGTTTGGTCCATAGGGCAGGGCATGCAGGTGGGCCGAGGAAACCCTCTCACATCCGGACCCACCTGCAGACAGACAGGAAAATAGTTTGGTGAGACAGACAGAAGTTGTAACACCAAGAGATGAAACCCAAAGAAAGAGCTCTCAGCATCTGCCTCCTTCTCCAATACCACGTTCCAGCAGAGCCGCATCCGTGCTAGAGAACTTGACCCCTCCCCACTGCTGCCAACTATAACAAGGGGGGAGAGGGGAATGGATATTACAGGAATAACCTACTGTCACCAAACATCACTAACCATGTCTGCCAATGGTCACTAGCAAGAAGTAGCATCTTCAAAGATGAAAAAGGAGCATGGCAAACTAGTGAAGGCAGGACACTCCAGACACGGAGGCATCGGGATCCTGGACAACACTTCATCTTTCCTCCTCAACCACACAGAATATTTTGGTTTGTTAACAAGAGAGAGAATGTGATGAAACTGCCCTTTCTTCTCAGGAATCCGAGCCACTCGAGGTGAATCCTTTGCCTGCAAGCCCCTGACTGTTCTCACGCTGCCTCACTTCCTGACACAAGGGTCTTCTGCTCTCTGCAGTTTCTGGCCATGGCCACAAACACACTTGAGGAATTAGGGGCCTGTGATCTGACAGGGGAATTGGAAAAGTGTTTTCCAAAAGGAACGTGATACCAATAACCCTTCTATAACTCAGCAGCTGTGCTTATCTTAAAACACAGTCACTCGGACATTTCAGCACACTGAGTTCCAGAGTAATTTTGTCCAATAGGAAATTAAGATGGGAAGCATAAGTTAGAGAATCCACAAAACTGTATATGCTTTCCGATGGAAAACTCGAGAACGTGTGATGAGAGAAGAAACCTGCTCTCACTGTGACTTCGGACCAAACGACCTGCTCCTAGAAGCCCAACCGAAGGGCTTGTGGAGCACCGGTCATGCAGATAATCGCAAACATCCCCCCTTCAAAAGTGTGTGTCACAGTGTGTTTTGCGACACGACACTAACAGCTCTGATCATGCAAAATAGTTGTGGAAAGGGTAGAAGGAGAGGGATTCTGTATAGCACGTTTACCAGCAGAAGTAAAACAGGGATGACTTACGAAACATGGCCTATCTAAGCACATTCCAAACCGCAAAGCAGATAATAAAAAATGCACGGAGAGCTTCCCCTAGTTTCCAGTCGTGAGGATGACCACAGACCTTGTCACAGGTTAATCATCTAACCTCAATACGAACACAATACGTATCGCACCTGTACATACCCCAGTGGGAATCAGGCAGCCCAGAGACTTCAGTGTGCAGTGAGCTGTCAGCTTCCTTGAGTTATTTCCCCCACGTGCGCTATGGGTGAGCAGGGGTACACAAACACACACACACACACACACACACACAAACACAACCAAGACACACACACAGTGAGTGTTCTGCCATCCTTCACCTCTAACCACCTGTGGCTTTGGGAGAGGCCCCCAAAGATGATGATTTGTAACGGAGAAGCCTGTCAGCCCCTGCGTGAACTGCTTGTATTTGAGAGGTGAACGACGCCACAGACAAACTGGATGACCCACCCAACAGACACAAGGCCAGGACACGGTGCTGCCCAGACAGGAACAGGATTCCAGAAATGGTTACAACTGGAAACAGCCACCGTATTTACCTTGTCCTTCTCTGGGTCCTTCTTGGGCACGGTGCCACCTTTGTCCCCTTGAGCGCCACAGGTTTCTGAATTGGACCGAGGCCCTAGAAGAGACAGAGGTGGATTCAGACGGGTGTTGGCCACACAAGATTCAAGCCAAAGCTCTACACCTGCCCCAGCCTGTTCTACTCTCCCACTCTCAGGTCCCTTCCAGATGCAGAGCGTTTCTCACAGGTCTCCGCTGACCTCTGTGGACAAAGGAGAGACCAGTCCCTCACCCTTGGGGATATGACCACTCCGCACAGTAGAGATGATTTCAGAACTAATCAATAACGCTGGACAACTGGGGCCTCCACACATGCAAGTGATGTAAAGACTGTGCTCCATTAAGCCCAGAGCCCAAAACATCATGTCTGTGCAGGGCACCTGGGCAATGCTTTTATGTCTGTCTATTGCACAATGTCACACTTCTTCTCAATGGCAGACCCCTGCTGCCCAGTTCTGTATGGTGAAACGAGACAGTCCACGAAATGGATGTCCACAGAAAGTTGAGGAATGTTCCTGTGTCCTCACTCAGGTTGATCCTTGCATTGCAAAGCCTCGTGGTACCTCCTCTACATCTTCTCCACCGACACATGTAGTCACACGATGAATACGCGCTACAACTCACATCATGCAATCCAGATCATCTTACCACATGGTGGCGGAACGAGGGGCAGGGGAGGCCCGCATGTCGACCAAGGTGGAGGAGGCTGAGGTGGCCCACAGCCAGTGAAGCCTGGTAAAGTTTGGTCCATAGGGCAGGGCATGCAGGTGGGCCGAGGAAACCCTCTCACATCCGGACCCACCTGCAGACAGACAGGAAAATAGTTTGGTGAGACAGACAGAAGTTGTAACACCAAGAGATGAAACCCAAAGAAAGAGCTCTCAGCATCTGCCTCCTTCTCCAATACCACGTTCCAGCAGAGCCGCATCCGTGCTAGAGAACTTGACCCCTCCCCACTGCTGCCAACTATAACAAGGGGGGAGAGGGGAATGGATATTACAGGAATAACCTACTGTCACCAAACATCACTAACCATGTCTGCCAATGGTCACTAGCAAGAAGTAGCATCTTCAAAGATGAAAAAGGAGCATGGCAAACTAGTGAAGGCAGGACACTCCAGACACGGAGGCATCGGGATCCTGGACAACACTTCATCTTTCCTCCTCAACCACACAGAATATTTTGGTTTGTTAACAAGAGAGAGAATGTGATGAAACTGCCCTTTCTTCTCAGGAATCCGAGCCACTCGAGGTGAATCCTTTGCCTGCAAGCCCCTGACTGTCCCCACGCTGCCTCACTTCCTGACACAAGGGTCTTCTGCTCTCTGCAGTTTCTGGCCATGGCCACAAACACACTTGAGGAATTAGGGGCCTGTGATCTGACAGGGGAATTGGAAAAGTGTTTTCCAAAAGGAACGTGATACCAATAACCCTTCTATAACTCAGCAGCTGTGCTTATCTTAAAACACAGTCACTCGGACATTTCAGCACACTGAGTTCCAGAGTAATTTTGTCCAATAGGAAATTAAGATGGGAAGCATAAGTTAGGGAATCCACAAAACTGTATATGCTTTCCGATGGAAAACTCGAGAACGTGTGATGAGAGAAGAAACCTGCTCTCACTGTGACTTCGGACCAAACGACCTGCTCCTAGAAGCCCAACCGAAGGGCTTGTGGGGCACCGGTCATGCAGATAATCGCTAACATCCCCCCTTCAGAAAGTTAGTGTCACAGTGTGTTTTGCGACACGACACTAACAGCTCTGATCATGCAAAATAGTTGTGGAAAGGGTAGAAGGAGAGGGATTCTGTATAGCACGTTTACCAGCAGAAGTAAAACAGGGATGACTTACGAAACATGGCCTATCTAAGCACATTCCAAACCGCAAAGCAGATAATAAAAAATGCACGGAGAGCTTCCCCTAGTTTCCAGTCGTGAGGATGACCACAGACCTTGTCACAGGTTAATCATCTAACCGCAATACGAACACAATAGGTATCGCACCTGTACATACCCCAGTGGGAATCAGGCAGCCCAGAGACTTCAGTGTGCAGTGAGCTGTCAGCTTCCTTGAGTTATTTCCCCCACGTGCGCTATGGGTGAGCAGGGGTACACAAACACATACACACACACACACACACACACACACACACACACAAGACACACACACAGTTAGTGTTCTGCCATCCTTCACCTCTAACCACCTGTGGCTTTGGGAGAGGCCCCCAAAGATGATGATTTGTAACGGAGAAGCCTGTCAGCCCCTGCGTGAACTGCTTGTATTTGAGAGGTGAACGACGCCACAGACAAACTGGATGACCCACCCAACAGACACAAGGCCAGGACACGGTGCTGCCCAGACAGGAACAGGATTCCAGAAATGGTTACAACTGGAAACAGCCACCGTATTTACCTTGTCCTTCTCTGGGTCCTTCTTGGGCACGGTGCCACCTTTGTCCCCTTGAGCGCCACAGGTTTCTGAATTGGACCGAGGCCCTAGAAGAGACAGAGGTGGATTCAGACGGGTGTTGGCCACGCAAGATTCAAGCCAAAGCTCTACACCTGCCCCAGCCTGTTCTACTCTCCCACTCTCAGGTCCCTTCCAGATGCAGAGCGTTTCTCACAGGTCTCCGCTGACCTCTGTGGACAAAGGAGAGACCAGTCCCTCACCCTTGGGGATATGACCACTCCGCACAGTAGAGATGATTTCAGAACTAATCAATAACGCTGGACAACTGGGGCCTCCACACATGCAAGTGATGTAAAGACTGTGCTCCATTAAGCCCAGAGCCCAAAACATCATGTCTGTGCAGGGCACCTGGGCAATGCTTTTATGTCTGTCTATTGCACAATGTCACACTTCTTCTCAATGGCAGACCCCTGCTGCCCAGTTCTGTATGGTGAAACGAGACAGTCCACGAAATGGATGTCCACAGAAAGTTGAGGAATGTTCCTGTGTCCTCACTCAGGTTGATCCTTGCATTGCAAAGCCTCGTGGTACCTCCTCTACATCTTCTCCACCGACACATGTAGTCACACGATGAATACGCGCTACAACTCACATCATGCAATCCAGATCATCTTACCACATGGTGGCGGAACGAGGGGCAAGGGAGGCCCGCATGTCGACCAAGGTGGAGGAGGCTGAGGTGGCCCACAGCCAATGAAGCCTGGTAAAGTTTGGTCCATAGGGCAGGGCATGCAGGTGGGCCGAGGAAACCCTCTCACATCCGGACCCACCTGCAGACAGACAGGAAAATAGTTTGGTGAGACAGACAGAAGTTGTAACACCAAGAGATGAAACCCAAAGAAAGAGCTCTCAGCATCTGCCTCCTTCTCCAATACCACGTTCCAGCAGAGCCGCATCCGTGCTAGAGAACTTGACCCCTCCCCACTGCTGCCAACTATAACAAGGGGGGAGAGGGGAATGGATATTACAGGAATAACCTACTGTCACCAAACATCACTAACCATGTCTGCCAATGGTCACTAGCAAGAAGTAGCATCTTCAAAGATGAAAAAGGAGCATGGCAAACTAGTGAAGGCAGGACACTCCAGACACGGAGGCATCGGGATCCTGGACAACACTTCATCTTTCCTCCTCAACCACACAGAATATTTTGGTTTGTTAACAAGAGAGAGAATGTGATGAAACTGCCCTTTCTTCTCAGGAATCCGAGCCACTCGAGGTGAATCCTTTGCCTGCAAGCCCCTGACTGTTCTCACGCTGCCTCACTTCCTGACACAAGGGTCTTCTGCTCTCTGCAGTTTCTGGCCATGGCCACAAACACACTTGAGGAATTAGGGGCCTGTGATCTGACAGGGGAATTGGAAAAGTGTTTTCCAAAAGGAACGTGATACCAATAACCCTTCTATAACTCAGCAGCTGTGCTTATCTTAAAACACAGTCACTCGGACATTTCAGCACACTGAGTTCCAGAGTAATTTTGTCCAATAGGAAATTAAGATGGGAAGCATAAGTTAGAGAATCCACAAAACTGTATATGCTTTCCGATGGAAAACTCGAGAACGTGTGATGAGAGAAGAAACCTGCTCTCACTGTGACTTCGGACCAAACGACCTGCTCCTAGAAGCCCAACCGAAGGGCTTGTGGAGCACCGGTCATGCAGATAATCGCAAACATCCCCCCTTCAAAAGTGTGTGTCACAGTGTGTTTTGCGACACGACACTAACAGCTCTGATCATGCAAAATAGTTGTGGAAAGGGTAGAAGGAGAGGGATTCTGTATAGCACGTTTACCAGCAGAAGTAAAACAGGGATGACTTACGAAACATGGCCTATCTAAGCACATTCCAAACCGCAAAGCAGATAATAAAAAATGCACGGAGAGCTTCCCCTAGTTTCCAGTCGTGAGGATGACCACAGACCTTGTCACAGGTTAATCATCTAACCTCAATACGAACACAATACGTATCGCACCTGTACATACCCCAGTGGGAATCAGGCAGCCCAGAGACTTCAGTGTGCAGTGAGCTGTCAGCTTCCTTGAGTTATTTCCCCCACGTGCGCTATGGGTGAGCAGGGGTACACAAACACACACACACACACACACACACACAAACACAACCAAGACACACACACAGTGAGTGTTCTGCCATCCTTCACCTCTAACCACCTGTGGCTTTGGGAGAGGCCCCCAAAGATGATGATTTGTAACGGAGAAGCCTGTCAGCCCCTGCGTGAACTGCTTGTATTTGAGAGGTGAACGACGCCACAGACAAACTGGATGACCCACCCAACAGACACAAGGCCAGGACACGGTGCTGCCCAGACAGGAACAGGATTCCAGAAATGGTTACAACTGGAAACAGCCACCGTATTTACCTTGTCCTTCTCTGGGTCCTTCTTGGGCACGGTGCCACCTTTGTCCCCTTGAGCGCCACAGGTTTCTGAATTGGACCGAGGCCCTAGAAGAGACAGAGGTGGATTCAGACGGGTGTTGGCCACACAAGATTCAAGCCAAAGCTCTACACCTGCCCCAGCCTGTTCTACTCTCCCACTCTCAGGTCCCTTCCAGATGCAGAGCGTTTCTCACAGGTCTCCGCTGACCTCTGTGGACAAAGGAGAGACCAGTCCCTCACCCTTGGGGATATGACCACTCCGCACAGTAGAGATGATTTCAGAACTAATCAATAACGCTGGACAACTGGGGCCTCCACACATGCAAGTGATGTAAAGACTGTGCTCCATTAAGCCCAGAGCCCAAAACATCATGTCTGTGCAGGGCACCTGGGCAATGCTTTTATGTCTGTCTATTGCACAATGTCACACTTCTTCTCAATGGCAGACCCCTGCTGCCCAGTTCTGTATGGTGAAACGAGACAGTCCACGAAATGGATGTCCACAGAAAGTTGAGGAATGTTCCTGTGTCCTCACTCAGGTTGATCCTTGCATTGCAAAGCCTCGTGGTACCTCCTCTACATCTTCTCCACCGACACATGTAGTCACACGATGAATACGCGCTACAACTCACATCATGCAATCCAGATCATCTTACCACATGGTGGCGGAACGAGGGGCAGGGGAGGCCCGCATGTCGACCAAGGTGGAGGAGGCTGAGGTGGCCCACAGCCAGTGAAGCCTGGTAAAGTTTGGTCCATAGGGCAGGGCATGCAGGTGGGCCGAGGAAACCCTCTCACATCCGGACCCACCTGCAGACAGACAGGAAAATAGTTTGGTGAGACAGACAGAAGTTGTAACACCAAGAGATGAAACCCAAAGAAAGAGCTCTCAGCATCTGCCTCCTTCTCCAATACCACGTTCCAGCAGAGCCGCATCCGTGCTAGAGAACTTGACCCCTCCCCACTGCTGCCAACTATAACAAGGGGGGAGAGGGGAATGGATATTACAGGAATAACCTACTGTCACCAAACATCACTAACCATGTCTGCCAATGGTCACTAGCAAGAAGTAGCATCTTCAAAGATGAAAAAGGAGCATGGCAAACTAGTGAAGGCAGGACACTCCAGACACGGAGGCATCGGGATCCTGGACAACACTTCATCTTTCCTCCTCAACCACACAGAATATTTTGGTTTGTTAACAAGAGAGAGAATGTGATGAAACTGCCCTTTCTTCTCAGGAATCCGAGCCACTCGAGGTGAATCCTTTGCCTGCAAGCCCCTGACTGTCCCCACGCTGCCTCACTTCCTGACACAAGGGTCTTCTGCTCTCTGCAGTTTCTGGCCATGGCCACAAACACACTTGAGGAATTAGGGGCCTGTGATCTGACAGGGGAATTGGAAAAGTGTTTTCCAAAAGGAACGTGATACCAATAACCCTTCTATAACTCAGCAGCTGTGCTTATCTTAAAACACAGTCACTCGGACATTTCAGCACACTGAGTTCCAGAGTAATTTTGTCCAATAGGAAATTAAGATGGGAAGCATAAGTTAGAGAATCCACAAAACTGTATATGCTTTCCGATGGAAAACTCGAGAACGTGTGATGAGAGAAGAAACCTGCTCTCACTGTGACTTCGGACCAAACGACCTGCTCCTAGAAGCCCAACCGAAGGGCTTGTGGAGCACCGGTCATGCAGATAATCGCAAACATCCCCCCTTCAAAAGTGTGTGTCACAGTGTGTTTTGCGACACGACACTAACAGCTCTGATCATGCAAAATAGTTGTGGAAAGGGTAGAAGGAGAGGGATTCTGTATAGCACGTTTACCAGCAGAAGTAAAACAGGGATGACTTACGAAACATGGCCTATCTAAGCACATTCCAAACCGCAAAGCAGATAATAAAAAATGCACGGAGAGCTTCCCCTAGTTTCCAGTCGTGAGGATGACCACAGACCTTGTCACAGGTTAATCATCTAACCGCAATACGAACACAATAGGTATCGCACCTGTACATACCCCAGTGGGAATCAGGCAGCCCAGAGACTTCAGTGTGCAGTGAGCTGTCAGCTTCCTTGAGTTATTTCCCCCACGTGCGCTATGGGTGAGCAGGGGTACACAAACACACACACACACACACACACACACAAACACAACCAAGACACACACACAGTGAGTGTTCTGCCATCCTTCACCTCTAACCACCTGTGGCTTTGGGAGAGGCCCCCAAAGATGATGATTTGTAACGGAGAAGCCTGTCAGCCCCTGCGTGAACTGCTTGTATTTGAGAGGTGAACGACGCCACAGACAAACTGGATGACCCACCCAACAGACACAAGGCCAGGACACGGTGCTGCCCAGACAGGAACAGGATTCCAGAAATGGTTACAACTGGAAACAGCCACCGTATTTACCTTGTCCTTCTCTGGGTCCTTCTTGGGCACGGTGCCACCTTTGTCCCCTTGAGCGCCACAGGTTTCTGAATTGGACCGAGGCCCTAGAAGAGACAGAGGTGGATTCAGACGGCTGTTGGCCACGCAAGATTCAAGCCAAAGCTCTACACCTGCCCCAGCCTGTTCTACTCTCCCACTCTCAGGTCCCTTCCAGATGCAGAGCGTTTCTCACAGGTCTCCGCTGACCTCTGTGGACAAAGGAGAGACCAGTCCCTCACCCTTGGGGATATGACCACTCCGCACAGTAGAGATGATTTCAGAACTAATCAATAACGCTGGACAACTGGGGCCTCCACACATGCAAGTGATGTAAAGACTGTGCTCCATTAAGCCCAGAGCCCAAAACATCATGTCTGTGCAGGGCACCTGGGCAATGCTTTTATGTCTGTCTATTGCACAATGTCACACTTCTTCTCAATGGCAGACCCCTGCTGCCCAGTTCTGTATGGTGAAACGAGACAGTCCACGAAATGGATGTCCACAGAAAGTTGAGGAATGTTCCTGTGTCCTCACTCAGGTTGATCCTTGCATTGCAAAGCCTCGTGGTACCTCCTCTACATCTTCTCCACCGACACATGTAGTCACACGATGAATACGCGCTACAACTCACATCATGCAATCCAGATCATCTTACCACATGGTGGCGGAACGAGGGGCAGGGGAGGCCCACATGTCGACCAAGGTGGAGGAGGCTGAGGTGGCCCACAGCCAGTGAAGCCTGGTAAAGTTTGGTCCATAGGGCAGGGCATGCAGGTGGGCCGAGGAAACCCTCTCACATCTGGACCCACCTGCAGACAGACAGGAAAATAGTTTGGTGAGACAGACAGAAGTTGTAACACCAAGAGATGAAACCCAAAGAAAGAGCTCTCAGCATCTGCCTCCTTCTCCAATACCACGTTCCAGCAGAGCCGCATCCGTGCTAGAGAACTTGACCCCTCCCCACTGCTGCCAACTATAACAAGGGGGGAGAGGGGAATGGATATTACAGGAATAACCTACTGTCACCAAACATCACTAACCATGTCTGCCAATGGTCACTAGCAAGAAGTAGCATCTTCAAAGATGAAAAAGGAGCATGGCAAACTAGTGAAGGCAGGACACTCCAGACACGGAGGCATCGGGATCCTGGACAACACTTCATCTTTCCTCCTCAACCACACAGAATATTTTGGTTTGTTAACAAGAGAGAGAATGTGATGAAACTGCCCTTTCTTCTCAGGAATCCGAGCCACTCGAGGTGAATCCTTTGCCTGCAAGCCCCTGACTGTCCCCACGCTGCCTCACTTCCTGACACAAGGGTCTTCTGCTCTCTGCAGTTTCTGGCCATGGCCACAAACACACTTGAGGAATTAGGGGCCTGTGATCTGACAGGGGAATTGGAAAAGTGTTTTCCAAAAGGAACGTGATACCAATAACCCTTCTATAACTCAGCAGCTGTGCTTATCTTAAAACACAGTCACTCGGACATTTCAGCACACTGAGTTCCAGAGTAATTTTGTCCAATAGGAAATTAAGATGGGAAGCATAAGTTAGGGAATCCACAAAACTGTATATGCTTTCCGATGGAAAACTCGAGAACGTGTGATGAGAGAAGAAACCTGCTCTCACTGTGACTTCGGACCAAACGACCTGCTCCTAGAAGCCCAACCGAAGGGCTTGTGGGGCACCGGTCATGCAGATAATCGCTAACATCCCCCCTTCAGAAAGTTAGTGTCACAGTGTGTTTTGCGACACGACACTAACAGCTCTGATCATGCAAAATAGTTGTGGAAAGGGTAGAAGGAGAGGGATTCTGTATAGCACGTTTACCAGCAGAAGTAAAACAGGGATGACTTACGAAACATGGCCTATCTAAGCACATTCCAAACCGCAAAGCAGATAATAAAAAATGCACGGAGAGCTTCCCCTAGTTTCCAGTCGTGAGGATGACCACAGACCTTGTCACAGGTTAATCATCTAACCGCAATACGAACACAATAGGTATCGCACCTGTACATACCCCAGTGGGAATCAGGCAGCCCAGAGACTTCAGTGTGCAGTGAGCTGTCAGCTTCCTTGAGTTATTTCCCCCACGTGCGCTATGGGTGAGCAGGGGTACACAAACACACACACACACACACACACACACACACACACACACACACACACAAGACACACACACAGTGAGTGTTCTGCCATCCTTCACCTCTAACCACCTGTGGCTTTGGGAGAGGCCCCCAAAGATGATGATTTGTAACGGAGAAGCCTGTCAGCCCCTGCGTGAACTGCTTGTATTTGAGAGGTGAACGACGCCACAGACAAACTGGATGACCCACCCAACAGACACAAGGCCAGGACACGGTGCTGCCCAGACAGGAACAGGATTCCAGAAATGGTTACAACTGGAAACAGCCACCGTATTTACCTTGTCCTTCTCTGGGTCCTTCTTGGGCACGGTGCCACCTTTGTCCCCTTGAGCGCCACAGGTTTCTGAATTGGACCGAGGCCCTAGAAGAGACAGAGGTGGATTCAGACGGGTGTTGGCCACGCAAGATTCAAGCCAAAGCTCTACACCTGCCCCAGCCTGTTCTACTCTCCCACTCTCAGGTCCCTTCCAGATGCAGAGCGTTTCTCACAGGTCTCCGCTGACCTCTGTGGACAAAGGAGAGACCAGTCCCTCACCCTTGGGGATATGACCACTCCGCACAGTAGAGATGATTTCAGAACTAATCAATAACGCTGGACAACTGGGGCCTCCACACATGCAAGTGATGTAAAGACTGTGCTCCATTAAGCCCAGAGCCCAAAACATCATGTCTGTGCAGGGCACCTGGGCAATGCTTTTATGTCTGTCTATTGCACAATGTCACACTTCTTCTCAATGGCAGACCCCTGCTGCCCAGTTCTGTATGGTGAAACGAGACAGTCCACGAAATGGATGTCCACAGAAAGTTGAGGAATGTTCCTGTGTCCTCACTCAGGTTGATCCTTGCATTGCAAAGCCTCGTGGTACCTCCTCTACATCTTCTCCACCGACACATGTAGTCACACGATGAATACGCGCTACAACTCACATCATGCAATCCAGATCATCTTACCACATGGTGGCGGAACGAGGGGCAGGGGAGGCCCGCATGTCGACCAAGGTGGAGGAGGCTGAGGTGGCCCACAGCCAATGAAGCCTGGTAAAGTTTGGTCCATAGGGCAGGGCATGCAGGTGGGCCGAGGAAACCCTCTCACATCCGGACCCACCTGCAGACAGACAGGAAAATAGTTTGGTGAGACAGACAGAAGTTGTAACACCAAGAGATGAAACCCAAAGAAAGAGCTCTCAGCATCTGCCTCCTTCTCCAATACCACGTTCCAGCAGAGCCGCATCCGTGCTAGAGAACTTGACCCCTCCCCACTGCTGCCAACTATAACAAGGGGGGAGAGGGGAATGGATATTACAGGAATAACCTACTGTCACCAAACATCACTAACCATGTCTGCCAATGGTCACTAGCAAGAAGTAGCATCTTCAAAGATGAAAAAGGAGCATGGCAAACTAGTGAAGGCAGGACACTCCAGACACGGAGGCATCGGGATCCTGGACAACACTTCATCTTTCCTCCTCAACCACACAGAATATTTTGGTTTGTTAACAAGAGAGAGAATGTGATGAAACTGCCCTTTCTTCTCAGGAATCCGAGCCACTCGAGGTGAATCCTTTGCCTGCAAGCCCCTGACTGTTCTCACGCTGCCTCACTTCCTGACACAAGGGTCTTCTGCTCTCTGCAGTTTCTGGCCATGGCCACAAACACACTTGAGGAATTAGGGGCCTGTGATCTGACAGGGGAATTGGAAAAGTGTTTTCCAAAAGGAACGTGATACCAATAACCCTTCTATAACTCAGCAGCTGTGCTTATCTTAAAACACAGTCACTCGGACATTTCAGCACACTGAGTTCCAGAGTAATTTTGTCCAATAGGAAATTAAGATGGGAAGCATAAGTTAGAGAATCCACAAAACTGTATATGCTTTCCGATGGAAAACTCGAGAACGTGTGATGAGAGAAGAAACCTGCTCTCACTGTGACTTCGGACCAAACGACCTGCTCCTAGAAGCCCAACCGAAGGGCTTGTGGAGCACCGGTCATGCAGATAATCGCAAACATCCCCCCTTCAAAAGTGTGTGTCACAGTGTGTTTTGCGACACGACACTAACAGCTCTGATCATGCAAAATAGTTGTGGAAAGGGTAGAAGGAGAGGGATTCTGTATAGCACGTTTACCAGCAGAAGTAAAACAGGGATGACTTACGAAACATGGCCTATCTAAGCACATTCCAAACCGCAAAGCAGATAATAAAAAATGCACGGAGAGCTTCCCCTAGTTTCCAGTCGTGAGGATGACCACAGACCTTGTCACAGGTTAATCATCTAACCGCAATACGAACACAATACGTATCGCACCTGTACATACCCCAGTGGGAATCAGGCAGCCCAGAGACTTCAGTGTGCAGTGAGCTGTCAGCTTCCTTGAGTTATTTCCCCCACGTGCGCTATGGGTGAGCAGGGGTACACAAACACACACACACACACACACACACACAAACACAACCAAGACACACACACAGTGAGTGTTCTGCCATCCTTCACCTCTAACCACCTGTGGCTTTGGGAGAGGCCCCCAAAGATGATGATTTGTAACGGAGAAGCCTGTCAGCCCCTGCGTGAACTGCTTGTATTTGAGAGGTGAACGACGCCACAGACAAACTGGATGACCCACCCAACAGACACAAGGCCAGGACACGGTGCTGCCCAGACAGGAACAGGATTCCAGAAATGGTTACAACTGGAAACAGCCACCGTATTTACCTTGTCCTTCTCTGGGTCCTTCTTGGGCACGGTGCCACCTTTGTCCCCTTGAGCGCCACAGGTTTCTGAATTGGACCGAGGCCCTAGAAGAGACAGAGGTGGATTCAGACGGGTGTTGGCCACACAAGATTCAAGCCAAAGCTCTACACCTGCCCCAGCCTGTTCTACTCTCCCACTCTCAGGTCCCTTCCAGATGCAGAGCGTTTCTCACAGGTCTCCGCTGACCTCTGTGGACAAAGGAGAGACCAGTCCCTCACCCTTGGGGATATGACCACTCCGCACAGTAGAGATGATTTCAGAACTAATCAATAACGCTGGACAACTGGGGCCTCCACACATGCAAGTGATGTAAAGACTGTGCTCCATTAAGCCCAGAGCCCAAAACATCATGTCTGTGCAGGGCACCTGGGCAATGCTTTTATGTCTGTCTATTGCACAATGTCACACTTCTTCTCAATGGCAGACCCCTGCTGCCCAGTTCTGTATGGTGAAACGAGACAGTCCACGAAATGGATGTCCACAGAAAGTTGAGGAATGTTCCTGTGTCCTCACTCAGGTTGATCCTTGCATTGCAAAGCCTCGTGGTACCTCCTCTACATCTTCTCCACCGACACATGTAGTCACACGATGAATACGCGCTACAACTCACATCATGCAATCCAGATCATCTTACCACATGGTGGCGGAACGAGGGGCAGGGGAGGCCCGCATGTCGACCAAGGTGGAGGAGGCTGAGGTGGCCCACAGCCAGTGAAGCCTGGTAAAGTTTGGTCCATAGGGCAGGGCATGCAGGTGGGCCGAGGAAACCCTCTCACATCCGGACCCACCTGCAGACAGACAGGAAAATAGTTTGGTGAGACAGACAGAAGTTGTAACACCAAGAGATGAAACCCAAAGAAAGAGCTCTCAGCATCTGCCTCCTTCTCCAATACCACGTTCCAGCAGAGCCGCATCCGTGCTAGAGAACTTGACCCCTCCCCACTGCTGCCAACTATAACAAGGGGGGAGAGGGGAATGGATATTACAGGAATAACCTACTGTCACCAAACATCACTAACCATGTCTGCCAATGGTCACTAGCAAGAAGTAGCATCTTCAAAGATGAAAAAGGAGCATGGCAAACTAGTGAAGGCAGGACACTCCAGACACGGAGGCATCGGGATCCTGGACAACACTTCATCTTTCCTCCTCAACCACACAGAATATTTTGGTTTGTTAACAAGAGAGAGAATGTGATGAAACTGCCCTTTCTTCTCAGGAATCCGAGCCACTCGAGGTGAATCCTGTGCCTGCAAGCCCCTGACTGTCCCCACGCTGCCTCACTTCCTGACACAAGGGTCTTCTGCTCTCTGCAGTTTCTGGCCATGGCCACAAACACACTTGAGGAATTAGGGGCCTGTGATCTGACAGGGGAATTGGAAAAGTGTTTTCCAAAAGGAACGTGATACCAATAACCCTTCTATAACACAGCAGCTGTGCTTATCTTAAAACACAGTCACTCGGACATTTCAGCACACTGAGTTCCAGAGTAATTTTGTCCAATAGGAAATTAAGATGGGAAGCATAAGTTAGGGAATCCACAAAACTGTATATGCTTTCCGATGGAAAACTCGAGAACATGTGATGAGAGAAGAAACCTGCTCTCACTGTGACTTCGGACCAAACGACCTGCTCCTAGAAGCCCAACCGAAGGGCTTGTGGGGCACCGGTCATGCAGATAATCGCTAACATCCCCCCTTCAGAAAGTTAGTGTCACAGTGTGTTTTGCGACACGACACTAACAGCTCTGATCATGCAAAATAGTTGTGGAAAGGGTAGAAGGAGAGGGATTCTGTATAGCACGTTTACCAGCAGAAGTAAAACAGGGATGACTTACGAAACATGGCCTATCTAAGCACATTCCAAACCGCAAAGCAGATAATAAAAAATGCACGGAGAGCTTCCCCTAGTTTCCAGTCGTGAGGATGACCACAGACCTTGTCACAGGTTAATCATCTAACCGCAATACGAACACAATAGGTATCGCACCTGTACATACCCCAGTGGGAATCAGGCAGCCCAGAGACTTCAGTGTGCAGTGAGCTGTCAGCTTCCTTGAGTTATTTCCCCCACGTGCGCTATGGGTGAGCAGGGGTACACAAACACACACACACACACACACACACACACACACACACACAAGACACACACACAGTGAGTGTTCTGCCATCCTTCACCTCTAACCACCTGTGGCTTTGGGAGAGTCCCCCAAAGATGATGATTTGTAACGGAGAAGCCTGTCAGCCCCTGCGTGAACTGCTTGTATTTGAGAGGTGAACGACGCCACAGACAAACTGGATGACCCACCCAACAGACACAAGGCCAGGACACGGTGCTGCCCAGACAGGAACAGGATTCCAGAAATGGTTACAACTGGAAACAGCCACCGTATTTACCTTGTCCTTCTCTGGGTCCTTCTTGGGCACGGTGCCACCTTTGTCCCCTTGAGCGCCACAGGTTTCTGAATTGGACCGAGGCCCTAGAAGAGACAGAGGTGGATTCAGACGGGTGTTGGCCACGCAAGATTCAAGCCAAAGCTCTACACCTGCCCCAGCCTGTTCTACTCTCCCACTCTCAGGTCCCTTCCAGATGCAGAGCGTTTCTCACAGGTCTCCGCTGACCTCTGTGGACAAAGGAGAGACCAGTCCCTCACCCTTGGGGATATGACCACTCCGCACAGTAGAGATGATTTCAGAACTAATCAATAACGCTGGACAACTGGGGCCTCCACACATGCAAGTGATGTAAAGACTGTGCTCCATTAAGCCCAGAGCCCAAAACATCATGTCTGTGCAGGGCACCTGGGCAATGCTTTTATGTCTGTCTATTGCACAATGTCACACTTCTTCTCAATGGCAGACCCCTGCTGCCCAGTTCTGTATGGTGAAACGAGACAGTCCACGAAATGGATGTCCACAGAAAGTTGAGGAATGTTCCTGTGTCCTCACTCAGGTTGATCCTTGCATTGCAAAGCCTCGTGGTACCTCCTCTACATCTTCTCCACCGACACATGTAGTCACACGATGAATACGCGCTACAACTCACATCATGCAATCCAGATCATCTTACCACATGGTGGCGGAACGAGGGGCAGGGGAGGCCCGCATGTCGACCAAGGTGGAGGAGGCTGAGGTGGCCCACAGCCAGTGAAGTCTGGTAAAGTTTGGTCCATAGGGCAGGGCATGCAGGTGGGCCGAGGAAACCCTCTCACATCTGGACCCACCTGCAGACAGACAGGAAAATAGTTTGGTGAGACAGACAGAAGTTGTAACACCAAGAGATGAAACCCAAAGAAAGAGCTCTCAGCATCTGCCTCCTTCTCCAATACCACGTTCCAGCAGAGCCGCATCCGTGCTAGAGAACTTGACCCCTCCCCACTGCTGCCAACTATAACAAGGGGGGAGAGGGGAATGGATATTACAGGAATAACCTACTGTCACCAAACATCACTAACCATGTCTGCCAATGGTCACTAGCAAGAAGTAGCATCTTCAAAGATGAAAAAGGAGCATGGCAAACTAGTGAAGGCAGGACACTCCAGACACGGAGGCATCGGGATCCTGGACAACACTTCATCTTTCCTCCTCAACCACACAGAATATTTTGGTTTGTTAACAAGAGAGAGAATGTGATGAAACTGCCCTTTCTTCTCAGGAATCCGAGCCACTCGAGGTGAATCCTTTGCCTGCAAGCCCCTGACTGTCCCCACGCTGCCTCACTTCCTGACACAAGGGTCTTCTGCTCTCTGCAGTTTCTGGCCATGGCCACAAACACACTTGAGGAATTAGGGGCCTGTGATCTGACAGGGGAATTGGAAAAGTGTTTTCCAAAAGGAACGTGATACCAATAACCCTTCTATAACTCAGCAGCTGTGCTTATCTTAAAACACAGTCACTCGGACATTTCAGCACACTGAGTTCCAGAGTAATTTAGTCCAATAGGAAATTAAGATGGGAAGCATAAGTTAGAGAATCCACAAAACTGTATATGCTTTCCGATGGAAAACTCGAGAACGTGTGATGAGAGAAGAAACCTGCTCTCACTGTGACTTCGGACCAAACGACCTGCTCCCAGAAGCCCAACCGAAGGGCTTGTGGGGCACCGGTCATGCAGATAATCGCTAACATCCCCCCTTCAGAAAGTGTGTGTCACAGTGTGTTTTGCGACACGACACTAACAGCTCTGATCATGCAAAATAGTTGTGGAAAGGGTAGAAGGAGAGGGATTCTGTATAGCACGTTTACCAGCAGAAGTAAAACAGGGATGACTTACGAAACATGGCCTATCTAAGCACATTCCAAACCGCAAAGCAGATAATAAAAAATGCACGGAGAGCTTCCCCTAGTTTCCAGTCGTGAGGATGACCACAGACCTTGTCACAGGTTAATCATCTAACCGCAATACGAACACAATACGTATCGCACCTGTACATACCCCAGTGGGAATCAGGCAGCCCAGAGACTTCAGTGTGCAGTGAGCTGTCAGCTTCCTTGAGTTATTTCCCCCACGTGCGCTATGGGTGAGCAGGGGTACACAAACACACACACACACACACACACACACACACACACACACAAGACACACACACAGTTAGTGTTCTGCCATCCTTCACCTCTAACCACCTGTGGCTTTGGGAGAGGCCCCCAAAGATGATGATTTGTAACGGAGAAGCCTGTCAGCCCCTGCGTGAACTGCTTGTATTTGAGAGGTGAACGACGCCACAGACAAACTGGATGACCCACCCAACAGACACAAGGCCAGGACACGGTGCTGCCCAGACAGGAACAGGATTCCAGAAATGGTTACAACTGGAAACAGCCACCGTATTTACCTTGTCCTTCTCTGGGTCCTTCTTGGGCACGGTGCCACCTTTGTCCCCTTGAGCGCCACAGGTTTCTGAATTGGACCGAGGCCCTAGAAGAGACAGAGGTGGATTCAGACGGGTGTTGGCCACGCAAGATTCAAGCCAAAGCTCTACACCTGCCCCAGCCTGTTCTACTCTCCCACTCTCAGGTCCCTTCCAGATGCAGAGCGTTTCTCACAGGTCTCCGCTGACCTCTGTGGACAAAGGAGAGACCAGTCCCTCACCCTTGGGGATATGACCACTCCGCACAGTAGAGATGATTTCAGAACTAATCAATAACGCTGGACAACTGGGGCCTCCACACATGCAAGTGATGTAAAGACTGTGCTCCATTAAGCCCAGAGCCCAAAACATCATGTCTGTGCAGGGCACCTGGGCAATGCTTTTATGTCTGTCTATTGCACAATGTCACACTTCTTCTCAATGGCAGACCCCTGCTGCCCAGTTCTGTATGGTGAAACGAGACAGTCCACGAAATGGATGTCCACAGAAAGTTGAGGAATGTTCCTGTGTCCTCACTCAGGTTGATCCTTGCATTGCAAAGCCTCGTGGTACCTCCTCTACATCTTCTCCACCGACACATGTAGTCACACGATGAATACGCGCTACAACTCACATCATGCAATCCAGATCATCTTACCACATGGTGGCGGAACGAGGGGCAGGGGAGGCCCGCATGTCGACCAAGGTGGAGGAGGCTGAGGTGGCCCACAGCCAATGAAGCCTGGTAAAGTTTGGTCCATAGGGCAGGGCATGCAGGTGGGCCGAGGAAACCCTCTCACATCCGGACCCACCTGCAGACAGACAGGAAAATAGTTTGGTGAGACAGACAGAAGTTGTAACACCAAGAGATGAAACCCAAAGAAAGAGCTCTCAGCATCTGCCTCCTTCTCCAATACCACGTTCCAGCAGAGCCGCATCCGTGCTAGAGAACTTGACCCCTCCCCACTGCTGCCAACTATAACAAGGGGGGAGAGGGGAATGGATATTACAGGAATAACCTACTGTCACCAAACATCACTAACCATGTCTGCCAATGGTCACTAGCAAGAAGTAGCATCTTCAAAGATGAAAAAGGAGCATGGCAAACTAGTGAAGGCAGGACACTCCAGACACGGAGGCATCGGGATCCTGGACAACACTTCATCTTTCCTCCTCAACCACACAGAATATTTTGGTTTGTTAACAAGAGAGAGAATGTGATGAAACTGCCCTTTCTTCTCAGGAATCCGAGCCACTCGAGGTGAATCCTTTGCCTGCAAGCCCCTGACTGTCCCCACGCTGCCTCACTTCCTGACACAAGGGTCTTCTGCTCTCTGCAGTTTCTGGCCATGGCCACAAACACACTTGAGGAATTAGGGGCCTGTGATCTGACAGGGGAATTGGAAAAGTGTTTTCCAAAAGGAACGTGATACCAATAACCCTTCTATAACACAGCAGCTGTGCTTATCTTAAAACACAGTCACTCGGACATTTCAGCACACTGAGTTCCAGAGTAATTTTGTCCAATAGGAAATTAAGATGGGAAGCATAAGTTAGGGAATCCACAAAACTGTATATGCTTTCCGATGGAAAACTCGAGAACGTGTGATGAGAGAAGAAACCTGCTCTCACTGTGACTTCGGACCAAACGACCTGCTCCTAGAAGCCCAACCGAAGGGCTTGTGGGGCACCGGTCATGCAGATAATCGCTAACATCCCCCCTTCAGAAAGTTAGTGTCACAGTGTGTTTTGCGACACGACACTAACAGCTCTGATCATGCAAAATAGTTGTGGAAAGGGTAGAAGGAGAGGGATTCTGTATAGCACGTTTACCAGCAGAAGTAAAACAGGGATGACTTACGAAACATGGCCTATCTAAGCACATTCCAAACCGCAAAGCAGATAATAAAAAATGCACGGAGAGCTTCCCCTAGTTTCCAGTCGTGAGGATGACCACAGACCTTGTCACAGGTTAATCATCTAACCGCAATACGAACACAATAGGTATCGCACCTGTACATACCCCAGTGGGAATCAGGCAGCCCAGAGACTTCAGTGTGCAGTGAGCTGTCAGCTTCCTTGAGTTATTTCCCCCACGTGCGCTATGGGTGAGCAGGGGTACACAAACACACACACACACACACACACACACACACACACACAAGACACACACACAGTGAGTGTTCTGCCATCCTTCACCTCTAACCACCTGTGGCTTTGGGAGAGGCCCCCAAAGATGATGATTTGTAACGGAGAAGCCTGTCAGCCCCTGCGTGAACTGCTTGTATTTGAGAGGTGAACGACGCCACAGACAAACTGGATGACCCACCCAACAGACACAAGGCCAGGACACGGTGCTGCCCAGACAGGAACAGGATTCCAGAAATGGTTACAACTGGAAACAGCCACCGTATTTACCTTGTCCTTCTCTGGGTCCTTCTTGGGCACGGTGCCACCTTTGTCCCCTTGAGCGCCACAGGTTTCTGAATTGGACCGAGGCCCTAGAAGAGACAGAGGTGGATTCAGACGGGTGTTGGCCACGCAAGATTCAAGCCAAAGCTCTACACCTGCCCCAGCCTGTTCTACTCTCCCACTCTCAGGTCCCTTCCAGATGCAGAGCGTTTCTCACAGGTCTCCGCTGACCTCTGTGGACAAAGGAGAGACCAGTCCCTCACCCTTGGGGATATGACCACTCCGCACAGTAGAGATGATTTCAGAACTAATCAATAACGCTGGACAACTGGGGCCTCCACACATGCAAGTGATGTAAAGACTGTGCTCCATTAAGCCCAGAGCCCAAAACATCATGTCTGTGCAGGGCACCTGGGCAATGCTTTTATGTCTGTCTATTGCACAATGTCACACTTCTTCTCAATGGCAGACCCCTGCTGCCCAGTTCTGTATGGTGAAACGAGACAGTCCACGAAATGGATGTCCACAGAAAGTTGAGGAATGTTCCTGTGTCCTCACTCAGGTTGATCCTTGCATTGCAAAGCCTCGTGGTACCTCCTCTACATCTTCTCCACCGACACATGTAGTCACACGATGAATACGCGCTACAACTCACATCATGCAATCCAGATCATCTTACCACATGGTGGCGGAACGAGGGGCAGGGGAGGCCCGCATGTCGACCAAGGTGGAGGAGGCTGAGGTGGCCCACAGCCAGTGAAGTCTGGTAAAGTTTGGTCCATAGGGCAGGGCATGCAGGTGGGCCGAGGAAACCCTCTCACATCTGGACCCACCTGCAGACAGACAGGAAAATAGTTTGGTGAGACAGACAGAAGTTGTAACACCAAGAGATGAAACCCAAAGAAAGAGCTCTCAGCATCTGCCTCCTTCTCCAATACCACGTTCCAGCAGAGCCGCATCCGTGCTAGAGAACTTGACCCCTCCCCACTGCTGCCAACTATAACAAGGGGGGAGAGGGGAATGGATATTACAGGAATAACCTACTGTCACCAAACATCACTAACCATGTCTGCCAATGGTCACTAGCAAGAAGTAGCATCTTCAAAGATGAAAAAGGAGCATGGCAAACTAGTGAAGGCAGGACACTCCAGACACGGAGGCATCGGGATCCTGGACAACACTTCATCTTTCCTCCTCAACCACACAGAATATTTTGGTTTGTTAACAAGAGAGAGAATGTGATGAAACTGCCCTTTCTTCTCAGGAATCCGAGCCACTCGAGGTGAATCCTTTGCCTGCAAGCCCCTGACTGTCCCCACGCTGCCTCACTTCCTGACACAAGGGTCTTCTGCTCTCTGCAGTTTCTGGCCATGGCCACAAACACACTTGAGGAATTAGGGGCCTGTGATCTGACAGGGGAATTGGAAAAGTGTTTTCCAAAAGGAACGTGATACCAATAACCCTTCTATAACTCAGCAGCTGTGCTTATCTTAAAACACAGTCACTCGGACATTTCAGCACACTGAGTTCCAGAGTAATTTTGTCCAATAGGAAATTAAGATGGGAAGCATAAGTTAGGGAATCCACAAAACTGTATATGCTTTCCGATGGAAAACTCGAGAACGTGTGATGAGAGAAGAAACCTGCTCTCACTGTGACTTCGGACCAAACGACCTGCTCCTAGAAGCCCAACCGAAGGGCTTGTGGGGCACCGGTCATGCAGATAATCGCTAACATCCCCCCTTCAGAAAGTTAGTGTCACAGTGTGTTTTGCGACACGACACTAACAGCTCTGATCATGCAAAATAGTTGTGGAAAGGGTAGAAGGAGAGGGATTCTGTATAGCACGTTTACCAGCAGAAGTAAAACAGGGATGACTTACGAAACATGGCCTATCTAAGCACATTCCAAACCGCAAAGCAGATAATAAAAAATGCACGGAGAGCTTCCCCTAGTTTCCAGTCGTGAGGATGACCACAGACCTTGTCACAGGTTAATCATCTAACCGCAATACGAACACAATACATATCGCACTTGTACATACCCCAGTGGGAATCAGGCAGCCCAGAGACTTCAGTGTGCAGTGAGCTGTCAGCTTCCTTGAGTTATTTCCCCCACGTGCGCTATGGGTGAGCAGGGGTACACAAACACACACACACACACACACACACACACACACACACACACACACAAGACACACACACAGTGAGTGTTCTGCCATCCTTCACCTCTAACCACCTGTGGCTTTGGGAGAGGCCCCCAAAGATGATGATTTGTAACAGAGAAGCCTGTCAGCCCCTGCGTGAACTGCTTGTATTTGAGAGGTGAACGACGCCACAGACAAACTGGATGACCCACCCAACAGACACAAGGCCAGGACACGGTGCTGCCCAGACAGGAACAGGATTCCAGAAATGGTTACAACTGGAAACAGCCACCGTATTTACCTTGTCCTTCTCTGGGTCCTTCTTGGGCACGGTGCCACCTTTGTCCCCTTGAGCGCCACAGGTTTCTGAATTGGACCGAGGCCCTAGAAGAGACAGAGGTGGATTCAGACGGGTGTTGGCCACGCAAGATTCAAGCCAAAGCTCTACACCTGCCCCAGCCTGTTCTACTCTCCCACTCTCAGGTCCCTTCCAGATGCAGAGCGTTTCTCACAGGTCTCCGCTGACCTCTGTGGACAAAGGAGAGACCAGTCCCTCACCCTTGGGGATATGACCACTCCGCACAGTAGAGATGATTTCAGAACTAATCAATAACGCTGGACAACTGGGGCCTCCACACATGCAAGTGATGTAAAGACTGTGCTCCATTAAGCCCAGAGCCCAAAACATCATGTCTGTGCAGGGCACCTGGGCAATGCTTTTATGTCTGTCTATTGCACAATGTCACACTTCTTCTCAATGGCAGACCCCTGCTGCCCAGTTCTGTATGGTGAAACGAGACAGTCCACGAAATGGATGTCCACAGAAAGTTGAGGAATGTTCCTGTGTCCTCACTCAGGTTGATCCTTGCATTGCAAAGCCTCGTGGTACCTCCTCTACATCTTCTCCACCGACACATGTAGTCACACGATGAATACGCGCTACAACTCACATCATGCAATCCAGATCATCTTACCACATGGTGGCGGAACGAGGGGCAGGGGAGGCCCGCATGTCGACCAAGGTGGAGGAGGCTGAGGTGGCCCACAGCCAATGAAGCCTGGTAAAGTTTGGTCCATAGGGCAGGGCATGCAGGTGGGCCGAGGAAACCCTCTCACATCCGGACCCACCTGCAGACAGACAGGAAAATAGTTTGGTGAGACAGACAGAAGTTGTAACACCAAGAGATGAAACCCAAAGAAAGAGCTCTCAGCATCTGCCTCCTTCTCCAATACCACGTTCCAGCAGAGCCGCATCCGTGCTAGAGAACTTGACCCCTCCCCACTGCTGCCAACTATAACAAGGGGGGAGAGGGGAATGGATATTACAGGAATAACCTACTGTCACCAAACATCACTAACCATGTCTGCCAATGGTCACTAGCAAGAAGTAGCATCTTCAAAGATGAAAAAGGAGCATGGCAAACTAGTGAAGGCAGGACACTCCAGACACGGAGGCATCGGGATCCTGGACAACACTTCATCTTTCCTCCTCAACCACACAGAATATTTTGGTTTGTTAACAAGAGAGAGAATGTGATGAAACTGCCCTTTCTTCTCAGGAATCCGAGCCACTCGAGGTGAATCCTTTGCCTGCAAGCCCCTGACTGTCCCCACGCTGCCTCACTTCCTGACACAAGGGTCTTCTGCTCTCTGCAGTTTCTGGCCATGGCCACAAACACACTTGAGGAATTAGGGGCCTGTGATCTGACAGGGGAATTGGAAAAGTGTTTTCCAAAAGGAACGTGATACCAATAACCCTTCTATAACTCAGCAGCTGTGCTTATCTTAAAACACAGTCACTCGGACATTTCAGCACACTGAGTTCCAGAGTAATTTTGTCCAATAGGAAATTAAGATGGGAAGCATAAGTTAGAGAATCCACAAAACTGTATATGCTTTCCGATGGAAAACTCGAGAACGTGTGATGAGAGAAGAAACCTGCTCTCACTGTGACTTCGGACCAAACGACCTGCTCCTAGAAGCCCAACCGAAGGGCTTGTGGAGCACCGGTCATGCAGATAATCGCAAACATCCCCCCTTCAAAAGTGTGTGTCACAGTGTGTTTTGCGACACGACACTAACAGCTCTGATCATGCAAAATAGTTGTGGAAAGGGTAGAAGGAGAGGGATTCTGTATAGCACGTTTACCAGCAGAAGTAAAACAGGGATGACTTACGAAACATGGCCTATCTAAGCACATTCCAAACCGCAAAGCAGATAATAAAAAATGCACGGAGAGCTTCCCCTAGTTTCCAGTCGTGAGGATGACCACAGACCTTGTCACAGGTTAATCATCTAACCGCAATACGAACACAATACGTATCGCACCTGTACATACCCCAGTGGGAATCAGGCAGCCCAGAGACTTCAGTGTGCAGTGAGCTGTCAGCTTCCTTGAGTTATTTCCCCCACGTGCGCTATGGGTGAGCAGGGGTACACAAACACACACACACACACACACACACACAAACACAACCAAGACACACACACAGTGAGTGTTCTGCCATCCTTCACCTCTAACCACCTGTGGCTTTGGGAGAGGCCCCCAAAGATGATGATTTGTAACGGAGAAGCCTGTCAGCCCCTGCGTGAACTGCTTGTATTTGAGAGGTGAACGACGCCACAGACAAACTGGATGACCCACCCAACAGACACAAGGCCAGGACACGGTGCTGCCCAGACAGGAACAGGATTCCAGAAATGGTTACAACTGGAAACAGCCACCGTATTTACCTTGTCCTTCTCTGGGTCCTTCTTGGGCACGGTGCCACCTTTGTCCCCTTGAGCGCCACAGGTTTCTGAATTGGACCGAGGCCCTAGAAGAGACAGAGGTGGATTCAGACGGGTGTTGGCCACGCAAGATTCAAGCCAAAGCTCTACACCTGCCCCAGCCTGTTCTACTCTCCCACTCTCAGGTCCCTTCCAGATGCAGAGCGTTTCTCACAGGTCTCCGCTGACCTCTGTGGACAAAGGAGAGACCAGTCCCTCACCCTTGGGGATATGACCACTCCGCACAGTAGAGATGATTTCATAACTAATCAATAACGCTGGACAACTGGGGCCTCCAGACATGCAAGTGATGTAAAGACTGTGCTCCATTAAGCCCAGAGCCCAAAACATCATGTCTGTGCAGGGCACCTGGGCAATGCTTTTATGTCTGTCTATTGCACAATGTCACACTTCTTCTCAATGGCAGACCCCTGCTGCCCAGTTCTGTATGGTGAAACGAGACAGTCCACGAAATGGATGTCCACAGAAAGTTGAGGAATGTTCCTGTGTCCTCACTCAGGTTGATCCTTGCATTGCAAAGCCTCGTGGTACCTCCTCTACATCTTCTCCACCGACACATGTAGTCACACGATGAATACGCGCTACAACTCACATCATGCAATCCAGATCATCTTACCACATGGTGGCGGAACGAGGGGCAGGGGAGGCCCGCATGTCGACCAAGGTGGAGGAGGCTGAGGTGGCCCACAGCCAGTGAAGCCTGGTAAAGTTTGGTCCATAGGGCAGGGCATGCAGGTGGGCCGAGGAAACCCTCTCACATCCGGACCCACCTGCAGACAGACAGGAAAATAGTTTGGTGA
Organism: Ursus arctos; assembly: GCF_023065955.2. Classification (NCBI taxonomy): domain Eukaryota; kingdom Metazoa; phylum Chordata; class Mammalia; order Carnivora; family Ursidae; genus Ursus; species Ursus arctos. The sequence goes on along the minus strand of NW_026622874.1, from coordinate 80,682,371 downwards.
GACAGACAGAAGTTGTAACACCAAGAGATGAAACCCAAAGAAAGAGCTCTCAGCATCTGCCTCCTTCTCCAATACCACGTTCCAGCAGAGCCGCATGCGTGCTAGAGAACTTGACCCCTCCCCACTGCTGCCAACTATAACAAGGGGGGAGAGGGGAATGGATATTACAGGAATAACCTACTGTCACCAAACATCACTACCCATGTCTGCCAATGGTCACTAGCAAGAAGTAGCATCTTCAAAGATGAAAAAGGAGCATGGCAAACTAGTGAAGGCAGGACACTCCAGACACGGAGGCATCGGGATCCTGGACAACACTTCATCTTTCCTCCTCAACCACACAGAATATTTTGGTTTGTTAACAAGAGAGAGAATGTGATGAAACTGCCCTTTCTTCTCAGGAATCCGAGCCACTCGAGGTGAATCCTTTGCCTGCAAGCCCCTGACTGTCCCCACGCTGCCTCACTTCCTGACACAAGGGTCTTCTGCTCTCTGCAGTTTCTGGCCATGGCCACAAACACACTTGAGGAATTAGGGGCCTGTGATCTGACAGGGGAATTGGAAAAGTGTTTTCCAAAAGGAACGTGATACCAATAACCCTTCTATAACTCAGCAGCTGTGCTTATCTTAAAACACAGTCACTCGGACATTTCAGCACACTGAGTTCCAGAGTAATTTTGTCCAATAGGAAATTAAGATGGGAAGCATAAGTTAGGGAATCCACAAAACTGTATATGCTTTCCGATGGAAAACTCGAGAACGTGTGATGAGAGAAGAAACCTGCTCTCACTGTGACTTCGGACCAAACGACCTGCTCCTAGAAGCCCAACCGAAGGGCTTGTGGGGCACCGGTCATGCAGATAATCGCTAACATCCCCCCTTCAGAAAGTTAGTGTCACAGTGTGTTTTGCGACACGACACTAACAGCTCTGATCATGCAAAATAGTTGTGGAAAGGGTAGAAGGAGAGGGATTCTGTATAGCACGTTTACCAGCAGAAGTAAAACAGGGATGACTTACGAAACATGGCCTATCTAAGCACATTCCAAACCGCAAAGCAGATAATAAAAAATGCACGGAGAGCTTCCCCTAGTTTCCAGTCGTGAGGATGACCACAGACCTTGTCACAGGTTAATCATCTAACCGCAATACGAACACAATAGGTATCGCACCTGTACATACCCCAGTGGGAATCAGGCAGCCCAGAGACTTCAGTGTGCAGTGAGCTGTCAGCTTCCTTGAGTTATTTCCCCCACGTGCGCTATGGGTGAGCAGGGGTACACAAACACACACACACACACACACACACACACACACACACACACACACACAAGACACACACACAGTGAGTGTTCTGCCATCCTTCACCTCTAACCACCTGTGGCTTTGGGAGAGTCCCCCAAAGATGATGATTTGTAACAGAGAAGCCTGTCAGCCCCTGCGTGAACTGCTTGTATTTGAGAGGTGAACGACGCCACAGACAAACTGGATGACCCACCCAACAGACACAAGGCCAGGACACGGTGCTGCCCAGACAGGAACAGGATTCCAGAAATGGTTACAACTGGAAACAGCCACCGTATTTACCTTGTCCTTCTCTGGGTCCTTCTTGGGCACGGTGCCACCTTTGTCCCCTTGAGCGCCACAGGTTTCTGAATTGGACCGAGGCCCTAGAAGAGACAGAGGTGGATTCAGACGGGTGTTGGCCACGCAAGATTCAAGCCAAAGCTCTACACCTGCCCCAGCCTGTTCTACTCTCCCACTCTCAGGTCCCTTCCAGATGCAGAGCGTTTCTCACAGGTCTCCGCTGACCTCTGTGGACAAAGGAGAGACCAGTCCCTCACCCTTGGGGATATGACCACTCCGCACAGTAGAGATGATTTCAGAACTAATCAATAACGCTGGACAACTGGGGCCTCCACACATGCAAGTGATGTAAAGACTGTGCTCCATTAAGCCCAGAGCCCAAAACATCATGTCTGTGCAGGGCACCTGGGCAATGCTTTTATGTCTGTCTATTGCACAATGTCACACTTCTTCTCAATGGCAGACCCCTGCTGCCCAGTTCTGTATGGTGAAACGAGACAGTCCACGAAATGGATGTCCACAGAAAGTTGAGGAATGTTCCTGTGTCCTCACTCAGGTTGATCCTTGCATTGCAAAGCCTCGTGGTACCTCCTCTACATCTTCTCCACCGACACATGTAGTCACACGATGAATACGCGCTACAACTCACATCATGCAATCCAGATCATCTTACCACATGGTGGCGGAACGAGGGGCAGGGGAGGCCCGCATGTCGACCAAGGTGGAGGAGGCTGAGGTGGCCCACAGCCAGTGAAGCCTGGTAAAGTTTGGTCCATAGGGCAGGGCATGCAGGTGGGCCGAGGAAACCCTCTCACATCCGGACCCACCTGCAGACAGACAGGAAAATAGTTTGGTGAGACAGACAGAAGTTGTAACACCAAGAGATGAAACCCAAAGAAAGAGCTCTCAGCATCTGCCTCCTTCTCCAATACCACGTTCCAGCAGAGCCGCATCCGTGCTAGAGAACTTGACCCCTCCCCACTGCTGCCAACTATAACAAGGGGGGAGAGGGGAATGGATATTACAGGAATAACCTAGTGTCACCAAACATCACTAACCATGTCTGCCAATGGTCACTAGCAAGAAGTAGCATCTTCAAAGATGAAAAAGGAGCATGGCAAACTAGTGAAGGCAGGACACTCCAGACACGGAGGCATCGGGATCCTGGACAACACTTCATCTTTCCTCCTCAACCACACAGAATATTTTGGTTTGTTAACAAGAGAGAGAATGTGATGAAACTGCCCTTTCTTCTCAGGAATCCGAGCCACTCGAGGTGAATCCTTTGCCTGCAAGCCCCTGACTGTCCCCACGCTGCCTCACTTCCTGACACAAGGGTCTTCTGCTCTCTGCAGTTTCTGTCCATGGCCACAAACACACTTGAGGAATTAGGGGCCTGTGATCTGACAGGGGAATTGGAAAAGTGTTTTCCAAAAGGAACGTGATACCAATAACCCTTCTATAACTCAGCAGCTGTGCTTATCTTAAAACACAGTCACTCGGACATTTCAGCACACTGAGTTCCAGAGTAATTTTGTCCAATAGGAAATTAAGATGGGAAGCATAAGTTAGGGAATCCACAAAACTGTATATGCTTTCCGATGGAAAACTCGAGAACGTGTGATGAGAGAAGAAACCTGCTCTCACTGTGACTTCGGACCAAACGACCTGCTCCTAGAAGCCCAACCGAAGGGCTTGTGGGGCACCGGTCATGCAGATAATCGCTAACATCCCCCCTTCAGAAAGTTAGTGTCACAGTGTGTTTTGCGACACGACACTAACAGCTCTGATCATGCAAAATAGTTGTGGAAAGGGTAGAAGGAGAGGGATTCTGTATAGCACGTTTACCAGCAGAAGTAAAACAGGGATGACTTACGAAACATGGCCTATCTAAGCACATTCCAAACCGCAAAGCAGATAATAAAAAATGCACGGAGAGCTTCCCCTAGTTTCCAGTCGTGAGGATGACCACAGACCTTGTCACAGGTTAATCATCTAACCGCAATACGAACACAATAGGTATCGCACCTGTACATACCCCAGTGGGAATCAGGCAGCCCAGAGACTTCAGTGTGCAGTGAGCTGTCAGCTTCCTTGAGTTATTTCCCCCACGTGCGCTATGGGTGAGCAGGGGTACACAAACACACACACACACACACACACACACAAGACACACACACAGTGAGTGTTCTGCCATCCTTCACCTCTAACCACCTGTGGCTTTGGGAGAGGCCCCCAAAGATGATGATTTGTAACAGAGAAGCCTGTCAGCCCCTGCGTGAACTGCTTGTATTTGAGAGGTGAACGACGCCACAGACAAACTGGATGACCCACCCAACAGACACAAGGCCAGGACACGGTGCTGCCCAGACAGGAACAGGATTCCAGAAATGGTTACAACTGGAAACAGCCACCGTATTTACCTTGTCCTTCTCTGGGTCCTTCTTGGGCACGGTGCCACCTTTGTCCCCTTGAGCGCCACAGGTTTCTGAATTGGACCGAGGCCCTAGAAGAGACAGAGGTGGATTCAGACGGGTGTTGGCCACGCAAGATTCAAGCCAAAGCTCTACACCTGCCCCAGCCTGTTCTACTCTCCCACTCTCAGGTCCCTTCCAGATGCAGAGCGTTTCTCACAGGTCTCCGCTGACCTCTGTGGACAAAGGAGAGACCAGTCCCTCACCCTTGGGGATATGACCACTCCGCACAGTAGAGATGATTTCAGAACTAATCAATAACGCTGGACAACTGGGGCCTCCACACATGCAAGTGATGTAAAGACTGTGCTCCATTAAGCCCAGAGCCCAAAACATCATGTCTGTGCAGGGCACCTGGGCAATGCTTTTATGTCTGTCTATTGCACAATGTCACACTTCTTCTCAATGGCAGACCCCTGCTGCCCAGTTCTGTATGGTGAAACGAGACAGTCCACGAAATGGATGTCCACAGAAAGTTGAGGAATGTTCCTGTGTCCTCACTCAGGTTGATCCTTGCATTGCAAAGCCTCGTGGTACCTCCTCTACATCTTCTCCACCGACACATGTAGTCACACGATGAATACGCGCTACAACTCACATCATGCAATCCAGATCATCTTACCACATGGTGGCGGAACGAGGGGCAGGGGAGGCCCGCATGTCGACCAAGGTGGAGGAGGCTGAGGTGGCCCACAGCCAGTGAAGTCTGGTAAAGTTTGGTCCATAGGGCAGGGCATGCAGGTGGGCCGAGGAAACCCTCTCACATCTGGACCCACCTGCAGACAGACAGGAAAATAGTTTGGTGAGACAGACAGAAGTTGTAACACCAAGAGATGAAACCCAAAGAAAGAGCTCTCAGCATCTGCCTCCTTCTCCAATACCACGTTCCAGCAGAGCCGCATCCGTGCTAGAGAACTTGACCCCTCCCCACTGCTGCCAACTATAACAAGGGGGGAGAGGGGAATGGATATTACAGGAATAACCTACTGTCACCAAACATCACTAACCATGTCTGCCAATGGTCACTAGCAAGAAGTAGCATCTTCAAAGATGAAAAAGGAGCATGGCAAACTAGTGAAGGCAGGACACTCCAGACACGGAGGCATCGGGATCCTGGACAACACTTCATCTTTCCTCCTCAACCACACAGAATATTTTGGTTTGTTAACAAGAGAGAGAATGTGATGAAACTGCCCTTTCTTCTCAGGAATCCGAGCCACTCGAGGTGAATCCTTTGCCTGCAAGCCCCTGACTGTCCCCACGCTGCCTCACTTCCTGACACAAGGGTCTTCTGCTCTCTGCAGTTTCTGGCCATGGCCACAAACACACTTGAGGAATTAGGGGCCTGTGATCTGACAGGGGAATTGGAAAAGTGTTTTCCAAAAGGAACGTGATACCAATAACCCTTCTATAACTCAGCAGCTGTGCTTATCTTAAAACACAGTCACTCGGACATTTCAGCACACTGAGTTCCAGAGTAATTTTGTCCAATAGGAAATTAAGATGGGAAGCATAAGTTAGGGAATCCACAAAACTGTATATGCTTTCCGATGGAAAACTCGAGAACGTGTGATGAGAGAAGAAACCTGCTCTCACTGTGACTTCGGACCAAACGACCTGCTCCTAGAAGCCCAACCGAAGGGCTTGTGGGGCACCGGTCATGCAGATAATCGCTAACATCCCCCCTTCAGAAAGTTAGTGTCACAGTGTGTTTTGCGACACGACACTAACAGCTCTGATCATGCAAAATAGTTGTGGAAAGGGTAGAAGGAGAGGGATTCTGTATAGCACGTTTACCAGCAGAAGTAAAACAGGGATGACTTACGAAACATGGCCTATCTAAGCACATTCCAAACCGCAAAGCAGATAATAAAAAATGCACGGAGAGCTTCCCCTAGTTTCCAGTCGTGAGGATGACCACAGACCTTGTCACAGGTTAATCATCTAACCGCAATACGAACACAATACGTATCGCACCTGTACATACCCCAGTGGGAATCAGGCAGCCCAGAGACTTCAGTGTGCAGTGAGCTGTCAGCTTCCTTGAGTTATTTCCCCCACGTGCGCTATGGGTGAGCAGGGGTACACAAACACACACACACACACACACACACACACACACACACACACAAGACACACACACAGTGAGTGTTCTGCCATCCTTCACCTCTAACCACCTGTGGCTTTGGGAGAGGCCCCCAAAGATGATGATTTGTAACAGAGAAGCCTGTCAGCCCCTGCGTGAACTGCTTGTATTTGAGAGGTGAACGACGCCACAGACAAACTGGATGACCCACCCAACAGACACAAGGCCAGGACACGGTGCTGCCCAGACAGGAACAGGATTCCAGAAATGGTTACAACTGGAAACAGCCACCGTATTTACCTTGTCCTTCTCTGGGTCCTTCTTGGGCACGGTGCCACCTTTGTCCCCTTGAGCGCCACAGGTTTCTGAATTGGACCGAGGCCCTAGAAGAGACAGAGGTGGATTCAGACGGGTGTTGGCCACGCAAGATTCAAGCCAAAGCTCTACACCTGCCCCAGCCTGTTCTACTCTCCCACTCTCAGGTCCCTTCCAGATGCAGAGCGTTTCTCACAGGTCTCCGCTGACCTCTGTGGACAAAGGAGAGACCAGTCCCTCACCCTTGGGGATATGACCACTCCGCACAGTAGAGATGATTTCAGAACTAATCAATAACGCTGGACAACTGGGGCCTCCACACATGCAAGTGATGTAAAGACTGTGCTCCATTAAGCCCAGAGCCCAAAACATCATGTCTGTGCAGGGCACCTGGGCAATGCTTTTATGTCTGTCTATTGCACAATGTCACACTTCTTCTCAATGGCAGACCCCTGCTGCCCAGTTCTGTATGGTGAAACGAGACAGTCCACGAAATGGATGTCCACAGAAAGTTGAGGAATGTTCCTGTGTCCTCACTCAGGTTGATCCTTGCATTGCAAAGCCTCGTGGTACCTCCTCTACATCTTCTCCACCGACACATGTAGTCACACGATGAATACGCGCTACAACTCACATCATGCAATCCAGATCATCTTACCACATGGTGGCGGAACGAGGGGCAGGGGAGGCCCGCATGTCGACCAAGGTGGAGGAGGCTGAGGTGGCCCACAGCCAATGAAGCCTGGTAAAGTTTGGTCCATAGGGCAGGGCATGCAGGTGGGCCGAGGAAACCCTCTCACATCTGGACCCACCTGCAGACAGACAGGAAAATAGTTTGGTGAGACAGACAGAAGTTGTAACACCAAGAGATGAAACCCAAAGAAAGAGCTCTCAGCATCTGCCTCCTTCTCCAATACCACGTTCCAGCAGAGCCGCATCCGTGCTAGAGAACTTGACCCCTCCCCACTGCTGCCAACTATAACAAGGGGGGAGAGGGGAATGGATATTACAGGAATAACCTACTGTCACCAAACATCACTAACCATGTCTGCCAATGGTCACTAGCAAGAAGTAGCATCTTCAAAGATGAAAAAGGAGCATGGCAAACTAGTGAAGGCAGGACACTCCAGACACGGAGGCATCGGGATCCTGGACAACACTTCATCTTTCCTCCTCAACCACACAGAATATTTTGGTTTGTTAACAAGAGAGAGAATGTGATGAAACTGCCCTTTCTTCTCAGGAATCCGAGCCACTCGAGGTGAATCCTTTGCCTGCAAGCCCCTGACTGTCCCCACGCTGCCTCACTTCCTGACACAAGGGTCTTCTGCTCTCTGCAGTTTCTGGCCATGGCCACAAACACACTTGAGGAATTAGGGGCCTGTGATCTGACAGGGGAATTGGAAAAGTGTTTTCCAAAAGGAACGTGATACCAATAACCCTTCTATAACTCAGCAGCTGTGCTTATCTTAAAACACAGTCACTCGGACATTTCAGCACACTGAGTTCCAGAGTAATTTTGTCCAATAGGAAATTAAGATGGGAAGCATAAGTTAGGGAATCCACAAAACTGTATATGCTTTCCGATGGAAAACTCGAGAACGTGTGATGAGAGAAGAAACCTGCTCTCACTGTGACTTCGGACCAAACGACCTGCTCCTAGAAGCCCAACCGAAGGGCTTGTGGGGCACCGGTCATGCAGATAATCGCTAACATCCCCCCTTCAGAAAGTTAGTGTCACAGTGTGTTTTGCGACACGACACTAACAGCTCTGATCATGCAAAATAGTTGTGGAAAGGGTAGAAGGAGAGGGATTCTGTATAGCACGTTTACCAGCAGAAGTAAAACAGGGATGACTTACGAAACATGGCCTATCTAAGCACATTCCAAACCGCAAAGCAGATAATAAAAAATGCACGGAGAGCTTCCCCTAGTTTCCAGTCGTGAGGATGACCACAGACCTTGTCACAGGTTAATCATCTAACCGCAATACGAACACAATAGGTATCGCACCTGTACATACCCCAGTGGGAATCAGGCAGCCCAGAGACTTCAGTGTGCAGTGAGCTGTCAGCTTCCTTGAGTTATTTCCCCCACGTGCGCTATGGGTGAGCAGGGGTACACAAACACACACACACACACACACACACACACACACACACACAAGACACACACACAGTGAGTGTTCTGCCATCCTTCACCTCTAACCACCTGTGGCTTTGGGAGAGGCCCCCAAAGATGATGATTTGTAACAGAGAAGCCTGTCAGCCCCTGCGTGAACTGCTTGTATTTGAGAGGTGAACGACGCCACAGACAAACTGGATGACCCACCCAACAGACACAAGGCCAGGACACGGTGCTGCCCAGACAGGAACAGGATTCCAGAAATGGTTACAACTGGAAACAGCCACCGTATTTACCTTGTCCTTCTCTGGGTCCTTCTTGGGCACGGTGCCACCTTTGTCCCCTTGAGCGCCACAGGTTTCTGAATTGGACCGAGGCCCTAGAAGAGACAGAGGTGGATTCAGACGGGTGTTGGCCACGCAAGATTCAAGCCAAAGCTCTACACCTGCCCCAGCCTGTTCTACTCTCCCACTCTCAGGTCCCTTCCAGATGCAGAGCGTTTCTCACAGGTCTCCGCTGACCTCTGTGGACAAAGGAGAGACCAGTCCCTCACCCTTGGGGATATGACCACTCCGCACAGTAGAGATGATTTCAGAACTAATCAATAACGCTGGACAACTGGGGCCTCCACACATGCAAGTGATGTAAAGACTGTGCTCCATTAAGCCCAGAGCCCAAAACATCATGTCTGTGCAGGGCACCTGGGCAATGCTTTTATGTCTGTCTATTGCACAATGTCACACTTCTTCTCAATGGCAGACCCCTGCTGCCCAGTTCTGTATGGTGAAACGAGACAGTCCACGAAATGGATGTCCACAGAAAGTTGAGGAATGTTCCTGTGTCCTCACTCAGGTTGATCCTTGCATTGCAAAGCCTCGTGGTACCTCCTCTACATCTTCTCCACCGACACATGTAGTCACACGATGAATACGCGCTACAACTCACATCATGCAATCCAGATCATCTTACCACATGGTGGCGGAACGAGGGGCAGGGGAGGCCCGCATGTCGACCAAGGTGGAGGAGGCTGAGGTGGCCCACAGCCAATGAAGCCTGGTAAAGTTTGGTCCATAGGGCAGGGCATGCAGGTGGGCCGAGGAAACCCTCTCACATCTGGACCCACCTGCAGACAGACAGGAAAATAGTTTGGTGAGACAGACAGAAGTTGTAACACCAAGAGATGAAACCCAAAGAAAGAGCTCTCAGCATCTGCCTCCTTCTCCAATACCACGTTCCAGCAGAGCCGCATCCGTGCTAGAGAACTTGACCCCTCCCCACTGCTGCCAACTATAACAAGGGGGGAGAGGGGAATGGATATTACAGGAATAACCTACTGTCACCAAACATCACTAACCATGTCTGCCAATGGTCACTAGCAAGAAGTAGCATCTTCAAAGATGAAAAAGGAGCATGGCAAACTAGTGAAGGCAGGACACTCCAGACACGGAGGCATCGGGATCCTGGACAACACTTCATCTTTCCTCCTCAACCACACAGAATATTTTGGTTTGTTAACAAGAGAGAGAATGTGATGAAACTGCCCTTTCTTCTCAGGAATCCGAGCCACTCGAGGTGAATCCTTTGCCTGCAAGCCCCTGACTGTCCCCACGCTGCCTCACTTCCTGACACAAGGGTCTTCTGCTCTCTGCAGTTTCTGGCCATGGCCACAAACACACTTGAGGAATTAGGGGCCTGTGATCTGACAGGGGAATTGGAAAAGTGTTTTCCAAAAGGAACGTGATACCAATAACCCTTCTATAACTCAGCAGCTGTGCTTATCTTAAAACACAGTCACTCGGACATTTCAGCACACTGAGTTCCAGAGTAATTTTGTCCAATAGGAAATTAAGATGGGAAGCATAAGTTAGGGAATCCACAAAACTGTATATGCTTTCCGATGGAAAACTCGAGAACGTGTGATGAGAGAAGAAACCTGCTCTCACTGTGACTTCGGACCAAACGACCTGCTCCTAGAAGCCCAACCGAAGGGCTTGTGGGGCACCGGTCATGCAGATAATCGCTAACATCCCCCCTTCAGAAAGTGTGTGTCACAGTGTGTTTTGCGACACGACACTAACAGCTCTGATCATGCAAAATAGTTGTGGAAAGGGTAGAAGGAGAGGGATTCTGTATAGCACGTTTACCAGCAGAAGTAAAACAGGGATGACTTACGAAACATGGCCTATCTAAGCACATTCCAAACCGCAAAGCAGATAATAAAAAATGCACGGAGAGCTTCCCCTAGTTTCCAGTCGTGAGGATGACCACAGACCTTGTCACAGGTTAATCATCTAACCGCAATACGAACACAATACGTATCGCACCTGTACATACCCCAGTGGGAATCAGGCAGCCCAGAGACTTCAGTGTGCAGTGAGCTGTCAGCTTCCTTGAGTTATTTCCCCCACGTGCGCTATGGGTGAGCAGGGGTACACAAACACACACACACACACACACACACACACACACAAACACACACACAAGACACACACACAGTGAGTGTTCTGCCATCCTTCACCTCTAACCACCTGTGGCTTTGGGAGAGGCCCCCAAAGATGATGATTTGTAACAGAGAAGCCTGTCAGCCCCTGCGTGAACTGCTTGTATTTGAGAGGTGAACGACGCCACAGACAAACTGGATGACCCACCCAACAGACACAAGGCCAGGACACGGTGCTGCCCAGACAGGAACAGGATTCCAGAAATGGTTACAACTGGAAACAGCCACCGTATTTACCTTGTCCTTCTCTGGGTCCTTCTTGGGCACGGTGCCACCTTTGTCCCCTTGAGCGCCACAGGTTTCTGAATTGGACCGAGGCCCTAGAAGAGACAGAGGTGGATTCAGACGGGTGTTGGCCACGCAAGATTCAAGCCAAAGCTCTACACCTGCCCCAGCCTGTTCTACTCTCCCACTCTCAGGTCCCTTCCAGATGCAGAGCGTTTCTCACAGGTCTCCGCTGACCTCTGTGGACAAAGGAGAGACCAGTCCCTCACCCTTGGGGATATGACCACTCCGCACAGTAGAGATGATTTCAGAACTAATCAATAACGCTGGACAACTGGGGCCTCCACACATGCAAGTGATGTAAAGACTGTGCTCCATTAAGCCCAGAGCCCAAAACATCATGTCTGTGCAGGGCACCTGGGCAATGCTTTTATGTCTGTCTATTGCACAATGTCACACTTCTTCTCAATGGCAGACCCCTGCTGCCCAGTTCTGTATGGTGAAACGAGACAGTCCACGAAATGGATGTCCACAGAAAGTTGAGGAATGTTCCTGTGTCCTCACTCAGGTTGATCCTTGCATTGCAAAGCCTCGTGGTACCTCCTCTACATCTTCTCCACCGACACATGTAGTCACACGATGAATACGCGCTACAACTCACATCATGCAATCCAGATCATCTTACCACATGGTGGCGGAACGAGGGGCAGGGGAGGCCCGCATGTCGACCAAGGTGGAGGAGGCTGAGGTGGCCCACAGCCAATGAAGCCTGGTAAAGTTTGGTCCATAGGGCAGGGCATGCAGGTGGGCCGAGGAAACCCTCTCACATCTGGACCCACCTGCAGACAGACAGGAAAATAGTTTGGTGAGACAGACAGAAGTTGTAACACCAAGAGATGAAACCCAAAGAAAGAGCTCTCAGCATCTGCCTCCTTCTCCAATACCACGTTCCAGCAGAGCCGCATCCGTGCTAGAGAACTTGACCCCTCCCCACTGCTGCCAACTATAACAAGGGGGGAGAGGGGAATGGATATTACAGGAATAACCTACTGTCACCAAACATCACTAACCATGTCTGCCAATGGTCACTAGCAAGAAGTAGCATCTTCAAAGATGAAAAAGGAGCATGGCAAACTAGTGAAGGCAGGACACTCCAGACACGGAGGCATCGGGATCCTGGACAACACTTCATCTTTCCTCCTCAACCACACAGAATATTTTGGTTTGTTAACAAGAGAGAGAATGTGATGAAACTGCCCTTTCTTCTCAGGAATCCGAGCCACTCGAGGTGAATCCTTTGCCTGCAAGCCCCTGACTGTCCCCACGCTGCCTCACTTCCTGACACAAGGGTCTTCTGCTCTCTGCAGTTTCTGGCCATGGCCACAAACACACTTGAGGAATTAGGGGCCTGTGATCTGACAGGGGAATTGGAAAAGTGTTTTCCAAAAGGAACGTGATACCAATAACCCTTCTATAACTCAGCAGCTGTGCTTATCTTAAAACACAGTCACTCGGACATTTCAGCACACTGAGTTCCAGAGTAATTTTGTCCAATAGGAAATTAAGATGGGAAGCATAAGTTAGGGAATCCACAAAACTGTATATGCTTTCCGATGGAAAACTCGAGAACGTGTGATGAGAGAAGAAACCTGCTCTCACTGTGACTTCGGACCAAACGACCTGCTCCTAGAAGCCCAACCGAAGGGCTTGTGGGGCACCGGTCATGCAGATAATCGCTAACATCCCCCCTTCAGAAAGTTAGTGTCACAGTGTGTTTTGCGACACGACACTAACAGCTCTGATCATGCAAAATAGTTGTGGAAAGGGTAGAAGGAGAGGGATTCTGTATAGCACGTTTACCAGCAGAAGTAAAACAGGGATGACTTACGAAACATGGCCTATCTAAGCACATTCCAAACCGCAAAGCAGATAATAAAAAATGCACGGAGAGCTTCCCCTAGTTTCCAGTCGTGAGGATGACCACAGACCTTGTCACAGGTTAATCATCTAACCGCAATACGAACACAATACGTATCGCACCTGTACATACCCCAGTGGGAATCAGGCAGCCCAGAGACTTCAGTGTGCAGTGAGCTGTCAGCTTCCTTGAGTTATTTCCCCCACGTGCGCTATGGGTGAGCAGGGGTACACAAACACACACACACACACACACACACACACACACAAACACACACACAAGACACACACACAGTGAGTGTTCTGCCATCCTTCACCTCTAACCACCTGTGGCTTTGGGAGAGGCCCCCAAAGATGATGATTTGTAACAGAGAAGCCTGTCAGCCCCTGCGTGAACTGCTTGTATTTGAGAGGTGAACGACGCCACAGACAAACTGGATGACCCACCCAACAGACACAAGGCCAGGACACGGTGCTGCCCAGACAGGAACAGGATTCCAGAAATGGTTACAACTGGAAACAGCCACCGTATTTACCTTGTCCTTCTCTGGGTCCTTCTTGGGCACGGTGCCACCTTTGTCCCCTTGAGCGCCACAGGTTTCTGAATTGGACCGAGGCCCTAGAAGAGACAGAGGTGGATTCAGACGGGTGTTGGCCACGCAAGATTCAAGCCAAAGCTCTACACCTGCCCCAGCCTGTTCTACTCTCCCACTCTCAGGTCCCTTCCAGATGCAGAGCGTTTCTCACAGGTCTCCGCTGACCTCTGTGGACAAAGGAGAGACCAGTCCCTCACCCTTGGGGATATGACCACTCCGCACAGTAGAGATGATTTCAGAACTAATCAATAACGCTGGACAACTGGGGCCTCCACACATGCAAGTGATGTAAAGACTGTGCTCCATTAAGCCCAGAGCCCAAAACATCATGTCTGTGCAGGGCACCTGGGCAATGCTTTTATGTCTGTCTATTGCACAATGTCACACTTCTTCTCAATGGCAGACCCCTGCTGCCCAGTTCTGTATGGTGAAACGAGACAGTCCACGAAATGGATGTCCACAGAAAGTTGAGGAATGTTCCTGTGTCCTCACTCAGGTTGATCCTTGCATTGCAAAGCCTCGTGGTACCTCCTCTACATCTTCTCCACCGACACATGTAGTCACACGATGAATACGCGCTACAACTCACATCATGCAATCCAGATCATCTTACCACATGGTGGCGGAACGAGGGGCAGGGGAGGCCCGCATGTCGACCAAGGTGGAGGAGGCTGAGGTGGCCCACAGCCAATGAAGCCTGGTAAAGTTTGGTCCATAGGGCAGGGCATGCAGGTGGGCCGAGGAAACCCTCTCACATCCGGACCCACCTGCAGACAGACAGGAAAATAGTTTGGTGAGACAGACAGAAGTTGTAACACCAAGAGATGAAACCCAAAGAAAGAGCTCTCAGCATCTGCCTCCTTCTCCAATACCACGTTCCAGCAGAGCCGCATCCGTGCTAGAGAACTTGACCCCTCCCCACTGCTGCCAACTATAACAAGGGGGGAGAGGGGAATGGATATTACAGGAATAACCTACTGTCACCAAACATCACTAACCATGTCTGCCAATGGTCACTAGCAAGAAGTAGCATCTTCAAAGATGAAAAAGGAGCATGGCAAACTAGTGAAGGCAGGACACTCCAGACACGGAGGCATCGGGATCCTGGACAACACTTCATCTTTCCTCCTCAACCACACAGAATATTTTGGTTTGTTAACAAGAGAGAGAATGTGATGAAACTGCCCTTTCTTCTCAGGAATCCGAGCCACTCGAGGTGAATCCTTTGCCTGCAAGCCCCTGACTGTCCCCACGCTGCCTCACTTCCTGACACAAGGGTCTTCTGCTCTCTGCAGTTTCTGGCCATGGCCACAAACACACTTGAGGAATTAGGGGCCTGTGATCTGACAGGGGAATTGGAAAAGTGTTTTCCAAAAGGAACGTGATACCAATAACCCTTCTATAACTCAGCAGCTGTGCTTATCTTAAAACACAGTCACTCGGACATTTCAGCACACTGAGTTCCAGAGTAATTTTGTCCAATAGGAAATTAAGATGGGAAGCATAAGTTAGGGAATCCACAAAACTGTATATGCTTTCCGATGGAAAACTCGAGAACGTGTGATGAGAGAAGAAACCTGCTCTCACTGTGACTTCGGACCAAACGACCTGCTCCTAGAAGCCCAACCGAAGGGCTTGTGGGGCACCGGTCATGCAGATAATCGCTAACATCCCCCCTTCAGAAAGTGTGTGTCACAGTGTGTTTTGCGACACGACACTAACAGCTCTGATCATGCAAAATAGTTGTGGAAAGGGTAGAAGGAGAGGGATTCTGTATAGCACGTTTACCAGCAGAAGTAAAACAGGGATGACTTACGAAACATGGCCTATCTAAGCACATTCCAAACCGCAAAGCAGATAATAAAAAATGCACGGAGAGCTTCCCCTAGTTTCCAGTCGTGAGGATGACCACAGACCTTGTCACAGGTTAATCATCTAACCGCAATACGAACACAATACGTATCGCACCTGTACATACCCCAGTGGGAATCAGGCAGCCCAGAGACTTCAGTGTGCAGTGAGCTGTCAGCTTCCTTGAGATATTTCCCCCATGTGCGCTATGGGTGAGCAGGGGTACACACACACACACACACACACACACACACACACACACAAACACACACAACACACACACACAGTGAGTGTTCTGCCATCCTTCACCTCTAACCACCTGTGGCTTTGGGAGAGGCCCCCAAAGATGATGATTTGTAACGGAGAAGCCTGTCAGCCCCTGCGTGAACTGCTTGTATTTGAGAGGTGAACGACGCCACAGACAAACTGGATGACCCACCCAACAGACACAAGGCCAGGACACGGTGCTGCCCAGACAGGAACAGGATTCCAGAAATGGTTACAACTGGAAACAGCCACCGTATTTACCTTGTCCTTCTCTGGGTCCTTCTTGGGCACGGTGCCACCTTTGTCCCCTTGAGCGCCACAGGTTTCTGAATTGGACCGAGGCCCTAGAAGAGACAGAGGTGGATTCAGACGGGTGTTGGCCACGCAAGATTCAAGCCAAAGCTCTACACCTGCCCCAGCCTGTTCTACTCTCCCACTCTCAGGTCCCTTCCAGATGCAGAGCGTTTCTCACAGGTCTCCGCTGACCTCTGTGGACAAAGGAGAGACCAGTCCCTCACCCTTGGGGATATGACCACTCCGCACAGTAGAGATGATTTCAGAACTAATCAATAACGCTGGACAACTGGGGCCTCCAGACATGCAAGTGATGTAAAGACTGTGCTCCATTAAGCCCAGAGCCCAAAACATCATGTCTGTGCAGGGCACCTGGGCAATGCTTTTATGTCTGTCTATTGCACAATGTCACACTTCTTCTCAATGGCAGACCCCTGCTGCCCAGTTCTGTATGGTGAAACGAGACAGTCCACGAAATGGATGTCCACAGAAAGTTGAGGAATGTTCCTGTGTCCTCACTCAGGTTGATCCTTGCATTGCAAAGCCTCGTGGTACCTCCTCTACATCTTCTCCACCGACACATGTAGTCACACGATGAATACGCGCTGCAACTCACATCATGCAATCCAGATCATCTTACCACATGGTGGCGGAACGAGGGGCAGGGGAGGCCCGCATGTCGACCAAGGTGGAGGAGGCTGAGGTGGCCCACAGCCAATGAAGCCTGGTAAAGTTTGGTCCATAGGGCAGGGCATGCAGGTGGGCCGAGGAAACCCTCTCACATCCGGACCCACCTGCAGACAGACAGGAAAATAGTTTGGTGAGACAGACAGAAGTTGTAACACCAAGAGATGAAACCCAAAGAAAGAGCTCTCAGCATCTGCCTCCTTCTCCAATACCACGTTCCAGCAGAGCCGCATCCGTGCTAGAGCACTTGACCCCTCCCCACTGCTGCCAACTATAACAAGGGGGGAGAGGGGAATGGATATTACAGGAATAACCTACTGTCACCAAACATCACTAACCATGTCTGCCAATGGTCACTAGCAAGAAGTAGCATCTTCAAAGATGAAAAAGGAGCATGGCAAACTAGTGAAGGCAGGACACTCCAGACACGGAGGCATCGGGATCCTGGACAACACTTCATCTTTCCTCCTCAACCACACAGAATATTTTGGTTTGTTAACAAGAGAGAGAATGTGATGAAACTGCCCTTTCTTCTCAGGAATCCGAGCCACTCGAGGTGAATCCTTTGCCTGCAAGCCCCTGACTGTCCCCACGCTGCCTCACTTCCTGACACAAGGGTCTTCTGCTCTCTGCAGTTTCTGGCCATGGCCACAAACACACTTGAGGAATTAGGGGCCTGTGATCTGACAGGGGAATTGGAAAAGTGTTTTCCAAAAGGAACGTGATACCAATAACCCTTCTATAACTCAGCAGCTGTGCTTATCTTAAAACACAGTCACTCGGACATTTCAGCACACTGAGTTCCAGAGTAATTTTGTCCAATAGGAAATTAAGATGGGAAGCATAAGTTAGGGAATCCACAAAACTGTATATGCTTTCCGATGGAAAACTCGAGAACGTGTGATGAGAGAAGAAACCTGCTCTCACTGTGACTTCGGTCCAAACGACCTGCTCCTAGAAGCCCAACCGAAGGGCTTGTGGGGCACCGGTCATGCAGATAATCGCAAACATCCCCCCTTCAGAAAGTGTGTGTCACAGTGTGTTTTGCGACACGACACTAACAGCTCTGATCATGCAAAATAGTTGTGGAAAGGGTAGAAGGAGAGGGATTCTGTATAGCACGTTTACCAGCAGAAGTAAAACAGGGATGACTTACGAAACATGGCCTATCTAAGCACATTCCAAACCGCAAAGCAGATAATAAAAAATGCACGGAGAGCTTCCCCTAGTTTCCAGTCGTGAGGATGACCACAGACCTTGTCACAGGTTAATCATCTAACCGCAATACGAACACAATACGTATCGCACCTGTACATACCCCAGTGGGAATCAGGCAGCCCAGAGACTTCAGTGTGCAGTGAGCTGTCAGCTTCCTTGAGTTATTTCCCCCACGTGCGCTATGGGTGAGCAGGGGTACACACACACACACACACACACACACACACACACACACAAACACACACAAGACACACACACAGTGAGTGTTCTGCCATCCTTCACCTCTAACCACCTGTGGCTTTGGGAGAGGCCCCCAAAGATGATGATTTGTAACGGAGAAGCCTGTCAGCCCCTGCGTGAACTGCTTGTATTTGAGAGGTGAACGACGCCACAGACAAACTGGATGACCCACCCAACAGACACAAGGCCAGGACACGGTGCTGCCCAGACAGGAACAGGATTCCAGAAATGGTTACAACTGGAAACAGCCACCGTATTTACCTTGTCCTTCTCTGGGTCCTTCTTGGGCACGGTGCCACCTTTGTCCCCTTGAGCGCCACAGGTTTCTGAATTGGACCGAGGCCCTAGAAGAGACAGAGGTGGATTCAGACGGGTGTTGGCCACGCAAGATTCAAGCCAAAGCTCTACACCTGCCCCAGCCTGTTCTACTCTCCCACTCTCAGGTCCCTTCCAGATGCAGAGCATTTCTCACAGGTCTCCGCTGACCTCTGTGGACAAAGGAGAGACCAGTCCCTCACCCTTGGGGATATGACCACTCCGCACAGTAGAGATGATTTCAGAACTAATCAATAACGCTGGACAACTGGGGCCTCCACACATGCAAGTGATGTAAAGACTGTGCTCCATTAAGCCCAGAGCCCAAAACATCATGTCTGTGCAGGGCACCTGGGCAATGCTTTTATGTCTGTCTATTGCACAATGTCACACTTCTTCTCAATGGCAGACCCCTGCTGCCCAGTTCTGTATGGTGAAACGAGACAGTCCACGAAATGGATGTCCACAGAAAGTTGAGGAATGTTCCTGTGTCCTCACTCAGGTTGATCCTTGCATTGCAAAGCCTCGTGGTACCTCCTCTACATCTTCTCCACCGACACATGTAGTCACACGATGAATACGCGCTACAACTCACATCATGCAATCCAGATCATCTTACCACATGGTGGCGGAACGAGGGGCAGGGGAGGCCCGCATGTCGACCAAGGTGGAGGAGGCTGAGGTGGCCCACAGCCAATGAAGCCTGGTAAAGTTTGGTCCATAGGGCAGGGCATGCAGGTGGGCCGAGGAAACCCTCTCACATCCGGACCCACCTGCAGACAGACAGGAAAATAGTTTGGTGAGACAGACAGAAGTTGTAACACCAAGAGATGAAACCCAAAGAAAGAGCTCTCAGCATCTGCCTCCTTCTCCAATACCACGTTCCAGCAGAGCCGCATCCGTGCTAGAGAACTTGACCCCTCCCCACTGCTGCCAACTATAACAAGGGGGGAGAGGGGAATGGATATTACAGGAATAACCTACTGTCACCAAACATCACTAACCATGTCTGCCAATGGTCACTAGCAAGAAGTAGCATCTTCAAAGATGAAAAAGGAGCATGGCAAACTAGTGAAGGCAGGACACTCCAGACACGGAGGCATCGGGATCCTGGACAACACTTCATCTTTCCTCCTCAACCACACAGAATATTTTGGTTTGTTAACAAGAGAGAGAATGTGATGAAACTGCCCTTTCTTCTCAGGAATCCGAGCCACTCGAGGTGAATCCTTTGCCTGCAAGCCCCTGACTGTCCCCACGCTGCCTCACTTCCTGACACAAGGGTCTTCTGCTCTCTGCAGTTTCTGGCCATGGCCACAAACACACTTGAGGAATTAGGGGCCTGTGATCTGACAGGGGAATTGGAAAAGTGTTTTCCAAAAGGAACGTGATACCAATAACCCTTCTATAACTCAGCAGCTGTGCTTATCTTAAAACACAGTCACTCGGACATTTCAGCACACTGAGTTCCAGAGTAATTTTGTCCAATAGGAAATTAAGATGGGAAGCATAAGTTAGGGAATCCACAAAACTGTATATGCTTTCCGATGGAAAACTCGAGAACGTGTGATGAGAGAAGAAACCTGCTCTCACTGTGACTTCGGACCAAACGACCTGCTCCTAGAAGCCCAACCGAAGGGCTTGTGGGGCACCGGTCATGCAGATAATCGCTAACATCCCCCCTTCAGAAAGTGTGTGTCACAGTGTGTTTTGCGACACGACACTAACAGCTCTGATCATGCAAAATAGTTGTGGAAAGGGTAGAAGGAGAGGGATTCTGTATAGCACGTTTACCAGCAGAAGTAAAACAGGGATGACTTACGAAACATGGCCTATCTAAGCACATTCCAAACCGCAAAGCAGATAATAAAAAATGCACGGAGAGCTTCCCCTAGTTTCCAGTCGTGAGGATGACCACAGACCTTGTCACAGGTTAATCATCTAACCGCAATACGAACACAATACGTATCGCACCTGTACATACCCCAGTGGGAATCAGGCAGCCCAGAGACTTCAGTGTGCAGTGAGCTGTCAGCTTCCTTGAGATATTTCCCCCATGTGCGCTATGGGTGAGCAGGGGTACACACACACACACACACACACACACACACACACAAACACACACAACACACACACACAGTGAGTGTTCTGCCATCCTTCACCTCTAACCACCTGTGGCTTTGGGAGAGGCCCCCAAAGATGATGATTTGTAACGGAGAAGCCTGTCAGCCCCTGCGTGAACTGCTTGTATTTGAGAGGTGAACGACGCCACAGACAAACTGGATGACCCACCCAACAGACACAAGGCCAGGACACGGTGCTGCCCAGACAGGAACAGGATTCCAGAAATGGTTACAACTGGAAACAGCCACCGTATTTACCTTGTCCTTCTCTGGGTCCTTCTTGGGCACGGTGCCACCTTTGTCCCCTTGAGCGCCACAGGTTTCTGAATTGGACCGAGGCCCTAGAAGAGACAGAGGTGGATTCAGACGGGTGTTGGCCACGCAAGATTCAAGCCAAAGCTCTACACCTGCCCCAGCCTGTTCTACTCTCCCACTCTCAGGTCCCTTCCAGATGCAGAGCGTTTCTCACAGGTCTCCGCTGACCTCTGTGGACAAAGGAGAGACCAGTCCCTCACCCTTGGGGATATGACCACTCCGCACAGTAGAGATGATTTCAGAACTAATCAATAACGCTGGACAACTGGGGCCTCCACACATGCAAGTGATGTAAAGACTGTGCTCCATTAAGCCCAGAGCCCAAAACATCATGTCTGTGCAGGGCACCTGGGCAATGCTTTTATGTCTGTCTATTGCACAATGTCACACTTCTTCTCAATGGCAGACCCCTGCTGCCCAGTTCTGTATGGTGAAACGAGACAGTCCACGAAATGGATGTCCACAGAAAGTTGAGGAATGTTCCTGTGTCCTCACTCAGGTTGATCCTTGCATTGCAAAGCCTCGTGGTACCTCCTCTACATCTTCTCCACCGACACATGTAGTCACACGATGAATACGCGCTGCAACTCACATCATGCAATCCAGATCATCTTACCACATGGTGGCGGAACGAGGGGCAGGGGAGGCCCGCATGTCGACCAAGGTGGAGGAGGCTGAGGTGGCCCACAGCCAATGAAGCCTGGTAAAGTTTGGTCCATAGGGCAGGGCATGCAGGTGGGCCGAGGAAACCCTCTCACATCCGGACCCACCTGCAGACAGACAGGAAAATAGTTTGGTGAGACAGACAGAAGTTGTAACACCAAGAGATGAAACCCAAAGAAAGAGCTCTCAGCATCTGCCTCCTTCTCCAATACCACGTTCCAGCAGAGCCGCATCCGTGCTAGAGCACTTGACCCCTCCCCACTGCTGCCAACTATAACAAGGGGGGAGAGGGGAATGGATATTACAGGAATAACCTACTGTCACCAAACATCACTAACCATGTCTGCCAATGGTCACTAGCAAGAAGTAGCATCTTCAAAGATGAAAAAGGAGCATGGCAAACTAGTGAAGGCAGGACACTCCAGACACGGAGGCATCGGGATCCTGGACAACACTTCATCTTTCCTCCTCAACCACACAGAATATTTTGGTTTGTTAACAAGAGAGAGAATGTGATGAAACTGCCCTTTCTTCTCAGGAATCCGAGCCACTCGAGGTGAATCCTTTGCCTGCAAGCCCCTGACTGTCCCCACGCTGCCTCACTTCCTGACACAAGGGTCTTCTGCTCTCTGCAGTTTCTGGCCATGGCCACAAACACACTTGAGGAATTAGGGGCCTGTGATCTGACAGGGGAATTGGAAAAGTGTTTTCCAAAAGGAACGTGATACCAATAACCCTTCTATAACTCAGCAGCTGTGCTTATCTTAAAACACAGTCACTCGGACATTTCAGCACACTGAGTTCCAGAGTAATTTTGTCCAATAGGAAATTAAGATGGGAAGCATAAGTTAGGGAATCCACAAAACTGTATATGCTTTCCGATGGAAAACTCGAGAACGTGTGATGAGAGAAGAAACCTGCTCTCACTGTGACTTCGGTCCAAACGACCTGCTCCTAGAAGCCCAACCGAAGGGCTTGTGGGGCACCGGTCATGCAGATAATCGCAAACATCCCCCCTTCAGAAAGTGTGTGTCACAGTGTGTTTTGCGACACGACACTAACAGCTCTGATCATGCAAAATAGTTGTGGAAAGGGTAGAAGGAGAGGGATTCTGTATAGCACGTTTACCAGCAGAAGTAAAACAGGGATGACTTACGAAACATGGCCTATCTAAGCACATTCCAAACCGCAAAGCAGATAATAAAAAATGCACGGAGAGCTTCCCCTAGTTTCCAGTCGTGAGGATGACCACAGACCTTGTCACAGGTTAATCATCTAACCGCAATACGAACACAATACGTATCGCACCTGTACATACCCCAGTGGGAATCAGGCAGCCCAGAGACTTCAGTGTGCAGTGAGCTGTCAGCTTCCTTGAGTTATTTCCCCCACGTGCGCTATGGGTGAGCAGGGGTACACACACACACACACACACACACACACACACACACACAAACACACACAAGACACACACACAGTGAGTGTTCTGCCATCCTTCACCTCTAACCACCTGTGGCTTTGGGAGAGGCCCCCAAAGATGATGATTTGTAACGGAGAAGCCTGTCAGCCCCTGCGTGAACTGCTTGTATTTGAGAGGTGAACGACGCCACAGACAAACTGGATGACCCACCCAACAGACACAAGGCCAGGACACGGTGCTGCCCAGACAGGAACAGGATTCCAGAAATGGTTACAACTGGAAACAGCCACCGTATTTACCTTGTCCTTCTCTGGGTCCTTCTTGGGCACGGTGCCACCTTTGTCCCCTTGAGCGCCACAGGTTTCTGAATTGGACCGAGGCCCTAGAAGAGACAGAGGTGGATTCAGACGGGTGTTGGCCACGCAAGATTCAAGCCAAAGCTCTACACCTGCCCCAGCCTGTTCTACTCTCCCACTCTCAGGTCCCTTCCAGATGCAGAGCATTTCTCACAGGTCTCCGCTGACCTCTGTGGACAAAGGAGAGACCAGTCCCTCACCCTTGGGGATATGACCACTCCGCACAGTAGAGATGATTTCAGAACTAATCAATAACGCTGGACAACTGGGGCCTCCACACATGCAAGTGATGTAAAGACTGTGCTCCATTAAGCCCAGAGCCCAAAACATCATGTCTGTGCAGGGCACCTGGGCAATGCTTTTATGTCTGTCTATTGCACAATGTCACACTTCTTCTCAATGGCAGACCCCTGCTGCCCAGTTCTGTATGGTGAAACGAGACAGTCCACGAAATGGATGTCCACAGAAAGTTGAGGAATGTTCCTGTGTCCTCACTCAGGTTGATCCTTGCATTGCAAAGCCTCGTGGTACCTCCTCTACATCTTCTCCACCGACACATGTAGTCACACGATGAATACGCGCTACAACTCACATCATGCAATCCAGATCATCTTACCACATGGTGGCGGAACGAGGGGCAGGGGAGGCCCGCATGTCGACCAAGGTGGAGGAGGCTGAGGTGGCCCACAGCCAATGAAGCCTGGTAAAGTTTGGTCCATAGGGCAGGGCATGCAGGTGGGCCGAGGAAACCCTCTCACATCCGGACCCACCTGCAGACAGACAGGAAAATAGTTTGGTGAGACAGACAGAAGTTGTAACACCAAGAGATGAAACCCAAAGAAAGAGCTCTCAGCATCTGCCTCCTTCTCCAATACCACGTTCCAGCAGAGCCGCATCCGTGCTAGAGCACTTGACCCCTCCCCACTGCTGCCAACTATAACAAGGGGGGAGAGGGGAATGGATATTACAGGAATAACCTACTGTCACCAAACATCACTAACCATGTCTGCCAATGGTCACTAGCAAGAAGTAGCATCTTCAAAGATGAAAAAGGAGCATGGCAAACTAGTGAAGGCAGGACACTCCAGACACGGAGGCATCGGGATCCTGGACAACACTTCATCTTTCCTCCTCAACCACACAGAATATTTTGGTTTGTTAACAAGAGAGAGAATGTGATGAAACTGCCCTTTCTTCTCAGGAATCCGAGCCACTCGAGGTGAATCCTTTGCCTGCAAGCCCCTGACTGTCCCCACGCTGCCTCACTTCCTGACACAAGGGTCTTCTGCTCTCTGCAGTTTCTGGCCATGGCCACAAACACACTTGAGGAATTAGGGGCCTGTGATCTGACAGGGGAATTGGAAAAGTGTTTTCCAAAAGGAACGTGATACCAATAACCCTTCTATAACTCAGCAGCTGTGCTTATCTTAAAACACAGTCACTCGGACATTTCAGCACACTGAGTTCCAGAGTAATTTAGTCCAATAGGAAATTAAGATGGGAAGCATAAGTTAGAGAATCCACAAAACTGTATATGCTTTCCGATGGAAAACTCGAGAACGTGTGATGAGAGAAGAAACCTGCTCTCACTGTGACTTCGGACCAAACGACCTGCTCCCAGAAGCCCAACCGAAGGGCTTGTGGGGCACCGGTCATGCAGATAATCGCTAACATCCCCCCTTCAGAAAGTGTGTGTCACAGTGTGTTTTGCGACACGACACTAACAGCTCTGATCATGCAAAATAGTTGTGGAAAGGGTACAAGGAGAGGGATTCTGTATAGCACGTTTACCAGCAGAAGTAAAACAGGGATGACTTACGAAACATGGCCTATCTAAGCACATTCCAAACCGCAAAGCAGATAATAAAAAATGCACGGAGAGCTTCCCCTAGTTTCCAGTCGTGAGGATGACCACAGACTTGTCACAGGTTAATCATCTAACTGCAATACGAACACAATACATATCGCACCTGTACATACCCCAGTGGGAATCAGGCAGCCCAGAGACTTCAGTGTGCAGTGAGCTGTCAGCTTCCTTGAGTTATTTCCCCCACGTGCGCTATGGGTGAGCAGGGGTACACAAACACACACACACACACACACACACACACACAAACACACACAAGACACACACACAGTGAGTGTTCTGCCATCCTTCACCGCTAACCACCTGTGGCTTTGGGAGAGGCCCCCAAAGATGATGATTTGTAACGGAGAAGCCTGTCAGCCCCTGCGTGAACTGCTTGTATTTGAGAGGTGAACGACGCCACAGACAAACTGGATGACCCACCCAACAGACACAAGGCCAGGACACGGTGCTGCCCAGACAGCAACAGGATTCCAGAAATGGTTACAACTGGAAACAGCCACCGTATTTACCTTGTCCTTCTCTGGGTCCTTCTTGGGCACGGTGCCACCTTTGTCCCCTTGAGCGCCACAGGTTTCTGAATTGGACCGAGGCCCTAGAAGAGACAGAGGTGGATTCAGACGGGTGTTGGCCATGCAAGATTCAAGCCAAAGCTCTACACCTGCCCCAGCCTGTTCTACTCTCCCACTCTCAGGTCCCTTCCAGATGCAGAGCATTTCTCACAGGTCTCCGCTGACCTCTGTGGACAAAGGAGAGACCAGTCCCTCACCCTTGGGGATATGACCACTCCGCACAGTAGAGATGATTTCAGAACTAATCAATAACGCTGGACAACTGGGGCCTCCACACATGCAAGTGATGTAAAGACTGTGCTCCATTAAGCCCAGAGCCCAAAACATCATGTCTGTGCAGGGCACCTGGGCAATGCTTTTATGTCTGTCTATTGCACAATGTCACACTTCTTCTCAATGGCAGACCCCTGCTGCCCAGTTCTGTATGGTGAAACGAGACAGTCCACGAAATGGATGTCCACAGAAAGTTGAGGAATGTTCCTGTGTCCTCACTCAGGTTGATCCTTGCATTGCAAAGCCTCGTGGTACCTCCTCTACATCTTCTCCACCGACACATGTAGTCACACGATGAATACGCGCTACAACTCACATCATGCAATCCAGATCATCTTACCACATGGTGGCGGAACGAGGGGCAGGGGAGGCCCGCATGTCGACCAAGGTGGAGGAGGCTGAGGTGGCCCACAGCCAATGAAGCCTGGTAAAGTTTGGTCCATAGGGCAGGGCATGCAGGTGGGCTGAGGAAACCCTCTCACATCCGGACCCACCTGCAGACAGACAGGAAAATAGTTTGGTGAGACAGACAGAAGTTGTAACACCAAGAGATGAAACCCAAAGAAAGAGCTCTCAGCATCTGCCTCCTTCTCCGATACCACGTTCCAGCAGAGCCGCATCCGTGCTAGAGAACTTGACGCCTCCCCACTGCTGCCAACTATAACAAGGGGGGAGAGGGGAATGGATATTACAGGAATAACCTACTGTCACCAAACATCACTAACCATGTCTGCCAATGGTCACTAGCAAGAAGTAGCATCTTCAAAGATGAAAAAGGAGCATGGCAAACTAGTGAAGGCAGGACACTCCAGACACGGAGGCATCGGGATCCTGGACAACACTTCATCTTTCCTCCTCAACCACACAGAATATTTTGGTTTGTTAACAAGAGAGAGAATGTGATGAAACTGCCCTTTCTTCTCAGGAATCCGAGCCACTCGAGGTGAATCCTTTGCCTGCAAGCCCCTGACTGTCCCCACGCTGCCTCACTTCCTGACACAAGGGTCTTCTGCTCTCTGCAGTTTCTGGCCATGGCCACAAACACACTTGAGGAATTAGGGGCCTGTGATCTGACAGGGGAATTGGAAAAGTGTTTTCCAAAAGGAACGTGATACCAATAACCCTTCTATAACTCAGCAGCTGTGCTTATCTTAAAACACAGTCACTCGGACATTTCAGCACACTGAGTTCCAGAGTAATTTTGTCCAATAGGAAATTAAGATGGGAAGCATAAGTTAGAGAATCCACAAAACTGTATATGCTTTCCGATGGAAAACTCGAGAACGTGTGATGAGAGAAGAAACCTGCTCTCACTGTGACTTCGGACCAAACGACCTGCTCCTAGAAGCCCAACCGAAGGGCTTGTGGGGCACCGGTCATGCAGATCATCGCAAACATCCCCCCTTCAAAAGTGTGTGTCACAGTGTGTTTGGCGACACGACACTAACAGCTCTGATCATGCAAAATAGTTGTGGAAAGGGTACAAGGAGAGGGATTCTGTATAGCACGTTTACCAGCAGAAGTAAAACAGGGATGACTTACGAAACATGGCCTATCTAAGCACATTCCAAACCGCAAAGCAGATAATAAAAAATGCACGGAGAGCTTCCCCTAGTTTCCAGTCGTGAGGATGACCACAGACCTTGTCACAGGTTAATCATCTAACCGCAATACGAACACAATACGTATCGCACCTGTACATACCCCAGTGGGAATCAGGCAGCCCAGAGACTTCAGTGTGCAGTGAGCTGTCAGCTTCCTTGAGTTATTTCCCCCACGTGCGCTATGGGTGAGCAGGGGTACACAAACACACACACACACACACACACACACACAAGACACACACACAGTGAGTGTTCTGCCATCCTTCACCGCTAACCACCTGTGGCTTTGGGAGAGGCCCCCAAAGATGATGATTTGTAACGGAGAAGCCTGTCAGCCCCTGCGTGAACTGCTTGTATTTGAGAGGTGAACGACGCCACAGACAAACTGGATGACCCACCCAACAGACACAAGGCCAGGACACGGTGCTGCCCAGACAGGAACAGGATTCCAGAAATGGTTACAACTGGAAACAGCCACCGTATTTACCTTGTCCTTCTCTGGGTCCTTCTTGGGCACGGTGCCACCTTTGTCCCCTTGAGCGCCACAGGTTTCTGAATTGGACCGAGGCCCTAGAAGAGACAGAGGTGGATTCAGACGGGTGTTGGCCACGCAAGATTCAAGCCAAAGCTCTACACCTGCCCCAGCCTGTTCTACTCTCCCACTCTCAGGTCCCTTCCAGATGCAGAGCATTTCTCACAGGTCTCCGCTGACCTCTGTGGACAAAGGAGAGACCAGTCCCTCACCCTTGGGGATATGACCACTCCGCACAGTGGAGATGATTTCAGAACTAATCAATAACGCTGGACAACTGGGGCCTCCACACATGCAGGTGATGTAAAGACTGTGCTCCATTAAGCCCAGAGCCCAAAACATCATGTCTGTGCAGGGCACCTGGGCAATGCTTTTATGTCTGTCTATTGCACAATGTCACACTTCTTCTCAATGGCAGACCCCTGCTGCCCAGTTCTGTATGGTGAAACGAGACAGTCCACGAAATGGATGTCCACAGAAAGTTGAGGAATGTTCCTGTGTCCTCACTCAGGTTGATCCTTGCATTGCAAAGCCTCGTGGTACCTCCTCTACATCTTCTCCACCGACACATGTAGTCACACGATGAATACGCGCTACAACTCACATCATGCAATCCAGATCATCTTACCACATGGTGGCGGAACGAGGGGCAGGGGAGGCCCGCATGTCGACCAAGGTGGAGGAGGCTGAGGTGGCCCACAGCCAATGAAGCCTGGTAAAGTTTGGTCCATAGGGCAGGGCATGCAGGTGGGCTGAGGAAACCCTCTCACATCCGGACCCACCTGCAGACAGACAGGAAAATAGTTTGGTGAGACAGACAGAAGTTGTAACACCAAGAGATGAAACCCAAAGAAAGAGCTCTCAGCATCTGCCTCCTTCTCCGATACCACGTTCCAGCAGAGCCGCATCCGTGCTAGAGAACTTGACGCCTCCCCACTGCTGCCAACTATAACAAGGGGGGAGAGGGGAATGGATATTACAGGAATAACCTACTGTCACCAAACATCACTAACCATGTCTGCCAATGGTCACTAGCAAGAAGTAGCATCTTCAAAGATGAAAAAGGAGCATGGCAAACTAGTGAAGGCAGGACACTCCAGACACGGAGGCATCGGGATCCTGGACAACACTTCATCTTTCCTCCTCAACCACACAGAATATTTTGGTTTGTTAACAAGAGAGAGAATGTGATGAAACTGCCCTTTCTTCTCAGGAATCCGAGCCACTCGAGGTGAATCCTTTGCCTGCAAGCCCCTGACTGTCCCCACGCTGCCTCACTTCCTGACACAAGGGTCTTCTGCTCTCTGCAGTTTCTGGCCATGGCCACAAACACACTTGAGGAATTAGGGGCCTGTGATCTGACAGGGGAATTGGAAAAGTGTTTTCCAAAAGGAACGTGATACCAATAACCCTTCTATAACTCAGCAGCTGTGCTTATCTTAAAACACAGTCACTCGGACATTTCAGCACACTGAGTTCCAGAGTAATTTTGTCCAATAGGAAATTAAGATGGGAAGCATAAGTTAGAGAATCCACAAAACTGTATATGCTTTCCGATGGAAAACTCGAGAACGTGTGATGAGAGAAGAAACCTGCTCTCACTGTGACTTCGGACCAAACGACCTGCTCCTAGAAGCCCAACCGAAGGGCTTGTGGGGCACCGGTCATGCAGATAATCGCAAACATCCCCCCTTCAAAAGTGTGTGTCACAGTGTGTTTGGCGACACGACACTAACAGCTCTGATCATGCAAAATAGTTGTGGAAAGGGTACAAGGAGAGGGATTCTGTATAGCACGTTTACCAGCAGAAGTAAAACAGGGATGACTTACGAAACATGGCCTATCTAAGCACATTCCAAACCGCAAAGCAGATAATAAAAAATGCACGGAGAGCTTCCCCTAGTTTCCAGTCGTGAGGATGACCACAGACCTTGTCACAGGTTAATCATCTAACCGCAATACGAACACAATACGTATCGCACCTGTACATACCCCAGTGGGAATCAGGCAGCCCAGAGACTTCAGTGTGCAGTGAGCTGTCAGCTTCCTTGAGTTATTTCCCCCACGTGCGCTATGGGTGAGCAGGGGTACACAAACACACACACACAGACACACACACACACACAAACACACACAAGACACACACACAGTGAGTGTTCTGCCATCCTTCACCGCTAACCACCTGTGGCTTTGGGAGAGGCCCCCAAAGATGATGATTTGTAACGGAGAAGCCTGTCAGCCCCTGCGTGAACTGCTTGTATTTGAGAGGTGAACGACGCCACAGACAAACTGGATGACCCACCCAACAGACACAAGGCCAGGACACGGTGCTGCCCAGACAGGAACAGGATTCCAGAAATGGTTACAACTGGAAACAGCCACCGTATTTACCTTGTCCTTCTCTGGGTCCTTCTTGGGCACGGTGCCACCTTTGTCCCCTTGAGCGCCACAGGTTTCTGAATTGGACCGAGGCCCTAGAAGAGACAGAGGTGGATTCAGACGGGTGTTGGCCACGCAAGATTCAAGCCAAAGCTCTACACCTGCCCCAGCCTGTTCTACTCTCCCACTCTCAGGTCCCTTCCAGATGCAGAGCATTTCTCACAGGTCTCCGCTGACCTCTGTGGACAAAGGAGAGACCAGTCCCTCACCCTTGGGGATATGACCACTCCGCACAGTGGAGATGATTTCAGAACTAATCAATAACGCTGGACAACTGGGGCCTCCACACATGCAAGTGATGTAAAGACTGTGCTCCATTAAGCCCAGAGCCCAAAACATCATGTCTGTGCAGGGCACCTGGGCAATGCTTTTATGTCTGTCTATTGCACAATGTCACACTTCTTCTCAATGGCAGACCCCTGCTGCCCAGTTCTGTATGGTGAAACGAGACAGTCCACGAAATGGATGTCCACAGAAAGTTGAGGAATGTTCCTGTGTCCTCACTCAGGTTGATCCTTGCATTGCAAAGCCTCGTGGTACCTCCTCTACATCTTCTCCACCGACACATGTAGTCACACGATGAATACGCGCTACAACTCACATCATGCAATCCAGATCATCTTACCACATGGTGGCGGAACGAGGGGCAGGGGAGGCCCGCATGTCGACCAAGGTGGAGGAGGCTGAGGTGGCCCACAGCCAATGAAGCCTGGTAAAGTTTGGTCCATAGGGCAGGGCATGCAGGTGGGCCGAGGAAACCCTCTCACATCCGGACCCACCTGCAGACAGACAGGAAAATAGTTTGGTGAGACAGACAGAAGTTGTAACACCAAGAGATGAAACCCAGAGAAAGAGCTCTCAGCATCTGCCTCCTTCTCCAATACCACGTTCCAGCAGAGCCGCATCCGTGCTAGAGAACTTGACCCCTCCCCACTGCTGCCAACTATAACAAGGGGGGAGAGGGGAATGGATATTACAGGAATAACCTACTGTCACCAAACATCACTAACCATGTCTGCCAATGGTCACTAGCAAGAAGTAGCATCTTCAAAGATGAAAAAGGAGCATGGCAAACTAGTGAAGGCAGGACACTCCAGACACGGAGGCATCGGGATCCTGGACAACACTTCATCTTTCCTCCTCAACCACACAGAATATTTTGGTTTGTTAACAAGAGAGAGAATGTGATGAAACTGCCCTTTCTTCTCAGGAATCCGAGCCACTCGAGGTGAATCCTTTGCCTGCAAGCCCCTGACTGTCCCCACGCTGCCTCACTTCCTGACACAAGGGTCTTCTGCTCTCTGCAGTTTCTGGCCATGGCCACAAACACACTTGAGGAATTAGGGGCCTGTGATCTGACAGGGGAATTGGAAAAGTGTTTTCCAAAAGGAACGTGATACCAATAACCCTTCTATAACTCAGCAGCTGTGCTTATCTTAAAACACAGTCACTCGGACATTTCAGCACACTGAGTTCCAGAGTAATTTTGTCCAATAGGAAATTAAGATGGGAAGCATAAGTTAGGGAATCCACAAAACTGTATATGCTTTCCGATGGAAAACTCGAGAACGTGTGATGAGAGAAGAAACCTGCTCTCACTGTGACTTCGGACCAAACGACCTGCTCCTAGAAGCCCAACCGAAGGGCTTGTGGGGCACCGGTCATGCAGATAATCGCTAACATCCCCTCTTCAGAAAGTGTGTGTCACAGTGTGTTTTGCGACACGACACTAACAGCTCTGATCATGCAAAATAGTTGTGGAAAGGGTACAAGGAGAGGGATTCTGTATAGCACGTTTACCAGCAGAAGTAAAACAGGGATGACTTACGAAACATGGCCTATCTAAGCACATTCCAAACCGCAAAGCAGATAATAAAAAATGCACGGAGAGCTTCCCCTAGTTTCCAGTCGTGAGGATGACCACAGACCTTGTCACAGGTTAATCATCTAACCGCAATACGAACACAATACGTATCGCACCTGTACATACCCCAGTGGGAATCAGGCAGCCCAGAGACTTCAGTGTGCAGTGAGCTGTCAGCTTCCTTGAGTTATTTCCCCCACGTGCGCTATGGGTGAGCACGGGTACACAAACACACACACAGACACACACACACACACACGCACAAACACACACAAGACACACACACAGTGAGTGTTCTGCCATCCTTCACCTCTAACCACCTGTGGCTTTGGGAGAGGCCCCCAAAGATGATGATTTGTAACGGAGAAGCCTGTCAGCCCCTGCGTGAACTGCTTGTATTTGAGAGGTGAACGACGCCACAGACAAACTGGATGACCCACCCAACAGACACAAGGCCAGGACACGGTGCTGCCCAGACAGGAACAGGATTCCAGAAATGGTTACAACTGGAAACAGCCACCGTATTTACCTTGTCCTTCTCTGGGTCCTTCTTGGGCACGGTGCCACCTTTGTCCCCTTGAGCGCCACAGGTTTCTGAATTGGACCGAGGCCCTAGAAGAGACAGAGGTGGATTCAGACGGGTGTTGGCCACGCAAGATTCAAGCCAAAGCTCTACACCTGCCCCAGCCTGTTCTACTCTCCCACTCTCAGGTCCCTTCCAGATGCAGAGCGTTTCTCACAGGTCTCCGCTGACCTCTGTGGACAAAGGAGAGACCAGTCCCTCACCCTTGGGGATATGACCACTCCGCACAGTGGAGATGATTTCAGAACTAATCAATAACGCTGGACAACTGGGGCCTCCACACATGCAAGTGATGTAAAGACTGTGCTCCATTAAGCCCAGAGCCCAAAACATCATGTCTGTGCAGGGCACCTGGGCAATGCTTTTATGTCTGTCTATTGCACAATGTCACACTTCTTCTCAATGGCAGACCCCTGCTGCCCAGTTCTGTATGGTGAAACGAGACAGTCCACGAAATGGATGTCCACAGAAAGTTGAGGAATGTTCCTGTGTCCTCACTCAGGTTGATCCTTGCATTGCAAAGCCTCGTGGTACCTCCTCTACATCTTCTCCACCGACACATGTAGTCACACGATGAATACGCGCTACAACTCACATCATGCAATCCAGATCATCTTACCACATGGTGGCGGAACGAGGGGCAGGGGAGGCCCGCATGTCGACCAAGGTGGAGGAGGCTGAGGTGGCCCACAGCCAATGAAGCCTGGTAAAGTTTGGTCCATAGGGCAGGGCATGCAGGTGGGCTGAGGAAACCCTCTCACATCCGGACCCACCTGCAGACAGACAGGAAAATAGTTTGGTGAGACAGACAGAAGTTGTAACACCAAGAGATGAAACCCAGAGAAAGAGCTCTCAGCATCTGCCTCCTTCTCCAATACCACGTTCCAGCAGAGCCGCATCCGTGCTAGAGAACTTGACCCCTCCCCACTGCTGCCAACTATAACAAGGGGGGAGAGGGGAATGGATATTACAGGAATAACCTACTGTCACCAAACATCACTAACCATGTCTGCCAATGGTCACTAGCAAGAAGTAGCATCTTCAAAGATGAAAAAGGAGCATGGCAAACTAGTGAAGGCAGGACACTCCAGACACGGAGGCATCGGGATCCTGGACAACACTTCATCTTTCCTCCTCAACCACACAGAATATTTTGGTTTGTTAACAAGAGAGAGAATGTGATGAAACTGCCCTTTCTTCTCAGGAATCCGAGCCACTCGAGGTGAATCCTTTGCCTGCAAGCCCCTGACTGTCCCCACGCTGCCTCACTTCCTGACACAAGGGTCTTCTGCTCTCTGCAGTTTCTGGCCATGGCCACAAACACACTTGAGGAATTAGGGGCCTGTGATCTGACAGGGGAATTGGAAAAGTGTTTTCCAAAAGGAACGTGATACCAATAACCCTTCTATAACTCAGCAGCTGTGCTTATCTTAAAACACAGTCACTCGGACATTTCAGCACACTGAGTTCCAGAGTAATTTTGTCCAATAGGAAATTAAGATGGGAAGCATAAGTTAGGGAATCCACAAAACTGTATATGCTTTCCGATGGAAAACTCGAGAACGTGTGATGAGAGAAGAAACCTGCTCTCACTGTGACTTCGGACCAAACGACCTGCTCCTAGAAGCCCAACCGAAGGGCTTGTGGGGCACCGGTCATGCAGATAATCGCTAACATCCCCCCTTCAGAAAGTGTGTGTCACAGTGTGTTTTGCGACACGACACTAACAGCTCTGATCATGCAAAATAGTTGTGGAAAGGGTACAAGGAGAGGGATTCTGTATAGCACGTTTACCAGCAGAAGTAAAACAGGGATGACTTACGAAACATGGCCTATCTAAGCACATTCCAAACCGCAAAGCAGATAATAAAAAATGCACGGAGAGCTTCCCCTAGTTTCCAGTCGTGAGGATGACCACAGACCTTGTCACAGGTTAATCATCTAACCGCAATACGAACACAATACGTATCGCACCTGTACATACCCCAGTGGGAATCAGGCAGCCCAGAGACTTCAGTGTGCAGTGAGCTGTCAGCTTCCTTGAGTTATTTCCCCCACGTGCGCTATGGGTGAGCACGGGTACACAAACACACACACAGACACACACACACACACACGCACAAACACACACAAGACACACACACAGTGAGTGTTCTGCCATCCTTCACCTCTAACCACCTGTGGCTTTGGGAGAGGCCCCCAAAGATGATGATTTGTAACGGAGAAGCCTGTCAGCCCCTGCGTGAACTGCTTGTATTTGAGAGGTGAACGACGCCACAGACAAACTGGATGACCCACCCAACAGACACAAGGCCAGGACACGGTGCTGCCCAGACAGGAACAGGATTCCAGAAATGGTTACAACTGGAAACAGCCACCGTATTTACCTTGTCCTTCTCTGGGTCCTTCTTGGGCACGGTGCCACCTTTGTCCCCTTGAGCGCCACAGGTTTCTGAATTGGACCGAGGCCCTAGAAGAGACAGAGGTGGATTCAGACGGGTGTTGGCCACGCAAGATTCAAGCCAAAGCTCTACACCTGCCCCAGCCTGTTCTACTCTCCCACTCTCAGGTCCCTTCCAGATGCAGAGCGTTTCTCACAGGTCTCCGCTGACCTCTGTGGACAAAGGAGAGACCAGTCCCTCACCCTTGGGGATATGACCACTCCGCACAGTGGAGATGATTTCAGAACTAATCAATAACGCTGGACAACTGGGGCCTCCACACATGCAAGTGATGTAAAGACTGTGCTCCATTAAGCCCAGAGCCCAAAACATCATGTCTGTGCAGGGCACCTGGGCAATGCTTTTATGTCTGTCTATTGCACAATGTCACACTTCTTCTCAATGGCAGACCCCTGCTGCCCAGTTCTGTATGGTGAAACGAGACAGTCCACGAAATGGATGTCCACAGAAAGTTGAGGAATGTTCCTGTGTCCTCACTCAGGTTGATCCTTGCATTGCAAAGCCTCGTGGTACCTCCTCTACATCTTCTCCACCGACACATGTAGTCACACGATGAATACGCGCTACAACTCACATCATACAATCCAGATCATCTTACCACATGGTGGCGGAACGAGGGGCAGGGGAGGCCCGCATGTCGACCAAGGTGGAGGAGGCTGAGGTGGCCCACAGCCAATGAAGCCTGGTAAAGTTTGGTCCATAGGGCAGGGCATGCAGGTGGGCTGAGGAAACCCTCTCACATCCGGACCCACCTGCAGACAGACAGGAAAATAGTTTGGTGAGACAGACAGAAGTTGTAACACCAAGAGATGAAACCCAGAGAAAGAGCTCTCAGCATCTGCCTCCTTCTCCAATACCACGTTCCAGCAGAGCCGCATCCGTGCTAGAGAACTTGACCCCTCCCCACTGCTGCCAACTATAACAAGGGGGGAGAGGGGAATGGATATTACAGGAATAACCTACTGTCACCAAACATCACTAACCATGTCTGCCAATGGTCACTAGCAAGAAGTAGCATCTTCAAAGATGAAAAAGGAGCATGGCAAACTAGTGAAGGCAGGACACTCCAGACACGGAGGCATCGGGATCCTGGACAACACTTCATCTTTCCTCCTCAACCACACAGAATATTTTGGCTTGTTAACAAGAGAGAGAATGCCACTCGAGGTGAATCCTTTGCCTGCAAGCCCCTGACTGTCCCCACGCTGCCTCACTTCCTGACACAAGGGTCTTCTGCTCTCTGCAGTTTCTGGCCATGGCCACAAACACACTTGAGGAATTAGGGGCCTGTGATCTGACAGGGGAATTGGAAAAGTGTTTTCCAAAAGGAACGTGATACCAATAACCCTTCTATAACTCAGCAGCTGTGCTTATCTTAAAACACAGTCACTCGGACATTTCAGCACACTGAGTTCCAGAGTAATTTTGTCCAATAGGAAATTCAGATGGGAAGCATAAGTTAGAGAATCCACAAAACTGTATATGCTTTCCGGTGGAAAACTCGAGAACGTGTGATGAGAGAAGAAACCTGCTCTCACTGTGACTTCGGACCAAACGACCTGCTCCTAGAAGCCCAACCGAAGGGCTTGTGGGGCACCGGTCATGCAGATAATCGCAAACATCCCCCCTTCAAAAGTGTGTGTCACAGTGTGTTTGGCGACACGACACTAACAGCTCTGATCATGCAAAATAGTTGTGGAAAGGGTACAAGGAGAGGGATTCTGTATAGCACGTTTACCAGCAGAAGTAAAACAGGGATGACTTACGAAACATGGCCTATCTAAGCACATTCCAAACCGCAAAGCAGATAATAAAAAATGCACGGAGAGCTTCCCCTAGTTTCCAGTCGTGAGGATGACCACAGACTTGTCACAGGTTAATCATCTAACCGCAATACGAACACAATAGGTATCGCACTTGTACATACCCCAGTGGGAATCAGGCAGCCCAGAGACTTCAGTGTGCAGTGAGCTGTCAGCTTCCTTGAGTTATTTCCCCCACGTGCGCTATGGGTGAGCAGGGGTACACAAACAAACACACACACACACACACACACACACACACACAAACACACACAAGACACACACACAGTGAGTGTTCTGCCATCCTTCACCTCTAACCACCTGTGGCTTTGGGAGAGGCCCCCAAAGATGATGATTTGTAACGGAGAAGCCTGTCAGCCCCTGCGTGAACTGCTTGTATTTGAGAGGTGAACGACGCCACAGACAAACTGGATGACCCACCCAACAGACACAAGGCCAGGACACGGTGCTGCCCAGACAGGAACAGGATTCCAGAAATGGTTACAACTGGAAACAGCCACCATATTTACCTTGCCCTTCTCTGGGTCCTTCTTGGGCACGGTGCCACCTTTGTCCCCTTGAGCGCCACAGGTTTCTGAATTGGACCGAGGCCCTAGAAGAGACAGAGGTGGATTCAGACGGGTGTTGGCCACGCAAGATTCAAGCCAAAGCTCTACACCTGCCCCAGCCTGTTCTACTCTCCCACTCTCAGGTCCCTTCCAGATGCAGAGCGTTTCTCACAGGTCTCCGCTGACCTCTGTGGACAAAGGAGAGACCAGTCCCTCACCCTTGGGGATATGACCACTCCGCACAGTGGAGATGATTTCAGAACTAATCAATAACGCTGGACAACTGGGGCCTCCACACATGCAGGTGATGTAAAGACTGTGCTCCATTAAACCCAGAGCCCAAAACATCATGTCTGTGCAGGGCACCTGGGCAATGCTTTTATGTCTGTCTATTGCACAATGTCACACTTCTTCTCAATGGCAGACCCCTGCTGCCCAGTTCTGTATGGTGAAACGAGACAGTCCACGAAATGGATGTCCACAGAAAGTTGAGGAATGTTCCTGTGTCCTCACTCAGGTTGATCCTTGCATTGCAAAGCCTCGTGGTACCTCCTCTACATCTTCTCCACCGACACATGTAGTCACACGATGAATACGCGCTACAACTCACATCATGCAATCCAGATCATCTTACCACATGGTGGCGGAACGAGGGGCAGGGGAGGCCCGCATGTCGACCAAGGTGGAGGAGGCTGAGGTGGCCCACAGCCAATGAAGCCTGGTAAAGTTTGGTCCATAGGGCAGGGCATGCAGGTGGGCCGAGGAAACCCTCTCACATCCGGACCCACCTGCAGACAGACAGGAAAATAGTTTGGTGAGACAGACAGAAGTTGTAACACCAAGAGATGAAACCCAGAGAAAGAGCTCTCAGCATCTGCCTCCTTCTCCAATACCACGTTCCAGCAGAGCCGCATCCGTGCTAGAGAACTTGACCCCTCCCCACTGCTGCCAACTATAACAAGGGGGGAGAGGGGAATGGATATTACAGGAATAACCTACTGTCACCAAACATCACTAACCATGTCTGCCAATGGTCACTAGCAAGAAGTAGCATCTTCAAAGATGAAAAAGGAGCATGGCAAACTAGTGAAGGCAGGACACTCCAGACACGGAGGAATCGGGATCCTGGACAACACTTCATCTTTCCTCCTCAACCACACAGAATATTTTGGTTTGTTAGCAAGAGAGAGAATGTGATGAAACTGCCCTTTCTTCTCAGGAATCCGAGCCACTCGAGGTGAATCCTTTGCCTGCAAGCCCCTGACTGTCCCCACGCTGCCTCACTTCCTGACACAAGGGTCTTCTGCTCTCTGCAGTTTCTGGCCATGGCCACAAACACACTTGAGGAATTAGGGGCCTGTGATCTGACAGGGGAATTGGAAAAGTGTTTTCCAAAAGGAACGTAATACCAATAACCCTTCTATAACTCAGCAGCTGTGCTTATCTTAAAACACAGTCACTCGGACATTTCAGCACACTGAGTTCCAGAGTAATTTTGTCCAATAGGAAATTCAGATGGGAAGCATAAGTTAGAGAATCCACAAAACTGTATATGCTTTCCGATGGAAAACTCGAGAACGTGTGATGAGAGAAGAAACCTGCTCTCACTGTGACTTCGGACCAAACGACCTGCTCCTAGAAGCCCAACCGAAGGGCTTGTGGGGCACCGGTCATGCAGATAATCGCAAACATCCCCCCTTCAAAAGTGTGTGTCACAGTGTGTTTGGCGACACGACACTAACAGCTCTGATCATGCAAAATAGTTGTGGAAAGGGTACAAGGAGAGGGATTCTGTATAGCACGTTTACCAGCAGAAGTAAAACAGGGATGACTTACGAAACATGGCCTATCTAAGCACATTCCAAACCGCAAAGCAGATAATAAAAAATGCACGGAGAGCTTCCCCTAGTTTCCAGTCGTGAGGATGACCACAGACCTTGTCACAGGTTAATCATCTAACCGCAATACGAACACAATAGGTATCGCACCTGTACATACCCCAGTGGGAATCAGGCAGCCCAGAGACTTCAGTGTGCAGTGAGCTGTCAGCTTCCTTGAGTTATTTCCCCCACGTGCGCTATGGGTGAGCAGGGGTACACAAACACACACACACACACACACACACACACAAACACACACAAGACACACACACAGTGAGTGTTCTGCCATCCTTCACCGCTAACCACCTGTGGCTTTGGGAGAGGCCCCCAAAGATGATGATTTGTAACGGAGAAGCCTGTCAGCCCCTGCGTGAACTGCTTGTATTTGAGAGGTGAACGACGCCACAGACAAACTGGATGACCCACCCAACAGACACAAGGCCAGGACACGGTGCTGCCCAGACAGGAACAGGATTCCAGAAATGGTTACAACTGGAAACAGCCACCGTATTTACCTTGTCCTTCTCTGGGTCCTTCTTGGGCACGGTGCCACCTTTGTCCCCTTGAGCGCCACAGGTTTCTGAATTGGACCGAGGCCCTAGAAGAGACAGAGGTGGATTCAGACGGGTGTTGGCCACGCAAGATTCAAGCCAAAGCTCTACACCTGCCCCAGCCTGTTCTACTCTCCCACTCTCAGGTCCCTTCCAGATGCAGAGCGTTTCTCACAGGTCTCCGCTGACCTCTGTGGACAAAGGAGAGACCAGTCCCTCACCCTTGGGGATATGACCACTCCGCACAGTGGAGATGATTTCAGAACTAATCAATAACGCTGGACAACTGGGGCCTCCACACATGCAAGTGATGTAAAGACTGTGCTCCATTAAGCCCAGAGCCCAAAACATCATGTCTGTGCAGGGCACCTGGGCAATGCTTTTATGTCTGTCTATTGCACAATGTCACACTTCTTCTCAATGGCAGACCCCTGCTGCCCAGTTCTGTATGGTGAAACGAGACAGTCCACGAAATGGATGTCCACAGAAAGTTGAGGAATGTTCCTGTGTCCTCACTCAGGTTGATCCTTGCATTGCAAAGCCTCGTGGTACCTCCTCTACATCTTCTCCACCGACACATGTAGTCACACGATGAATACGCGCTACAACTCACATCATGCAATCCAGATCATCTTACCACATGGTGGCGGAACGAGGGGCAGGGGAGGCCCGCATGTCGACCAAGGTGGAGGAGGCTGAGGTGGCCCACAGCCAATGAAGCCTGGTAAAGTTTGGTCCATAGGGCAGGGCATGCAGGTGGGCCGAGGAAACCCTCTCACATCCGGACCCACCTGCAGACAGACAGGAAAATAGTTTGGTGAGACAGACAGAAGTTGTAACACCAAGAGATGAAACCCAGAGAAAGAGCTCTCAGCATCTGCCTCCTTCTCCAATACCACGTTCCAGCAGAGCCGCATCCGTGCTAGAGAACTTGACCCCTCCCCACTGCTGCCAACTATAACAAGGGGGGAGAGGGGAATGGATATTACAGGAATAACCTACTGTCACCAAACATCACTAACCATGTCTGCCAATGGTCA
Source organism: Ursus arctos (assembly GCF_023065955.2). Classification (NCBI taxonomy): domain Eukaryota; kingdom Metazoa; phylum Chordata; class Mammalia; order Carnivora; family Ursidae; genus Ursus; species Ursus arctos. The sequence continues at coordinate 80,640,761 of NW_026622874.1, read as the reverse complement.
CTAGCAAGAAGTAGCATCTTCAAAGATGAAAAAGGAGCATGGCAAACTAGTGAAGGCAGGACACTCCAGACACGGAGGCATCGGGATCCTGGACAACACTTCATCTTTCCTCCTCAACCACACAGAATATTTTGGTTTGTTAACAAGAGAGAGAATGTGATGAAACTGCCCTTTCTTCTCAGGAATCCGAGCCACTCGAGGTGAATCCTTTGCCTGCAAGCCCCTGACTGTCCCCACGCTGCCTCACTTCCTGACACAAGGGTCTTCTGCTCTCTGCAGTTTCTGGCCATGGCCACAAACACACTTGAGGAATTAGGGGCCTGTGATCTGACAGGGGAATTGGAAAAGTGTTTTCCAAAAGGAACGTGATACCAATAACCCTTCTATAACTCAGCAGCTGTGCTTATCTTAAAACACAGTCACTCGGACATTTCAGCACACTGAGTTCCAGAGTAATTTTGTCCAATAGGAAATTAAGATGGGAAGCATAAGTTAGGGAATCCACAAAACTGTATATGCTTTCCGATGGAAAACTCGAGAACGTGTGATGAGAGAAGAAACCTGCTCTCACTGTGACTTCGGACCAAACGACCTGCTCCTAGAAGCCCAACCGAAGGGCTTGTGGGGCACCGGTCATGCAGATAATCGCTAACATCCCCCCTTCAGAAAGTGTGTGTCACAGTGTGTTTTGCGACACGACACTAACAGCTCTGATCATGCAAAATAGTTGTGGAAAGGGTACAAGGAGAGGGATTCTGTATAGCACGTTTACCAGCAGAAGTAAAACAGGGATGACTTACGAAACATGGCCTATCTAAGCACATTCCAAACCGCAAAGCAGATAATAAAAAATGCACGGAGAGCTTCCCCTAGTTTCCAGTCGTGAGGATGACCACAGACCTTGTCACAGGTTAATCATCTAACCGCAATACGAACACAATACGTATCGCACCTGTACATACCCCAGTGGGAATCAGGCAGCCCAGAGACTTCAGTGTGCAGTGAGCTGTCAGCTTCCTTGAGTTATTTCCCCCACGTGCGCTATGGGTGAGCACGGGTACACAAACACACACACAGACACACACACACACACACGCACAAACACACACAAGACACACACACAGTGAGTGTTCTGCCATCCTTCACCTCTAACCACCTGTGGCTTTGGGAGAGGCCCCCAAAGATGATGATTTGTAACGGAGAAGCCTGTCAGCCCCTGCGTGAACTGCTTGTATTTGAGAGGTGAACGACGCCACAGACAAACTGGATGACCCACCCAACAGACACAAGGCCAGGACACGGTGCTGCCCAGACAGGAACAGGATTCCAGAAATGGTTACAACTGGAAACAGCCACCGTATTTACCTTGTCCTTCTCTGGGTCCTTCTTGGGCACGGTGCCACCTTTGTCCCCTTGAGCGCCACAGGTTTCTGAATTGGACCGAGGCCCTAGAAGAGACAGAGGTGGATTCAGACGGGTGTTGGCCACGCAAGATTCAAGCCAAAGCTCTACACCTGCCCCAGCCTGTTCTACTCTCCCACTCTCAGGTCCCTTCCAGATGCAGAGCGTTTCTCACAGGTCTCCGCTGACCTCTGTGGACAAAGGAGAGACCAGTCCCTCACCCTTGGGGATATGACCACTCCGCACAGTGGAGATGATTTCAGAACTAATCAATAACGCTGGACAACTGGGGCCTCCACACATGCAAGTGATGTAAAGACTGTGCTCCATTAAGCCCAGAGCCCAAAACATCATGTCTGTGCAGGGCACCTGGGCAATGCTTTTATGTCTGTCTATTGCACAATGTCACACTTCTTCTCAATGGCAGACCCCTGCTGCCCAGTTCTGTATGGTGAAACGAGACAGTCCACGAAATGGATGTCCACAGAAAGTTGAGGAATGTTCCTGTGTCCTCACTCAGGTTGATCCTTGCATTGCAAAGCCTCGTGGTACCTCCTCTACATCTTCTCCACCGACACATGTAGTCACACGATGAATACGCGCTACAACTCACATCATGCAATCCAGATCATCTTACCACATGGTGGCGGAACGAGGGGCAGGGGAGGCCCGCATGTCGACCAAGGTGGAGGAGGCTGAGGTGGCCCACAGCCAGTGAAGCCTGGTAAAGTTTGGTCCATAGGGCAGGGCATGCAGGTGGGCCGAGGAAACCCTCTCACATCCGGACCCACCTGCAGACAGACAGGAAAATAGTTTGGTGAGACAGACAGAAGTTGTAACACCAAGAGATGAAACCCAAAGAAAGAGCTCTCAGCATCTGCCTCCTTCTCCAATACCACGTTCCAGCAGAGCCGCATGCGTGCTAGAGAACTTGACCCCTCCCCACTGCTGCCAACTATAACAAGGGGGGAGAGGGGAATGGATATTACAGGAATAACCTACTGTCACCAAACATCACTAACCATGTCTGCCAATGGTCACTAGCAAGAAGTAGCATCTTCAAAGATGAAAAAGGAGCATGGCAAACTAGTGAAGGCAGGACACTCCAGACACGGAGGCATCGGGATCCTGGACAACACTTCATCTTTCCTCCTCAACCACACAGAATATTTTGGTTTGTTAACAAGAGAGAGAATGTGATGAAACTGCCCTTTCTTCTCAGGAATCCGAGCCACTCGAGGTGAATCCTTTGCCTGCAAGCCCCTGACTGTCCCCACGCTGCCTCACTTCCTGACACAAGGGTCTTCTGCTCTCTGCAGTTTCTGGCCATGGCCACAAACACACTTGAGGAATTAGGGGCCTGTGATCTGACAGGGGAATTGGAAAAGTGTTTTCCAAAAGGAACGTGATACCAATAACCCTTCTATAACTCAGCAGCTGTGCTTATCTTAAAACACAGTCACTCGGACATTTCAGCACACTGAGTTCCAGAGTAATTTTGTCCAATAGGAAATTCAGATGGGAAGCATAAGTTAGAGAATCCACAAAACTGTATATGCTTTCCGGTGGAAAACTCGAGAACGTGTGATGAGAGAAGAAACCTGCTCTCACTGTGACTTCGGACCAAACGACCTGCTCCTAGAAGCCCAACCGAAGGGCTTGTGGGGCACCGGTCATGCAGATAATCGCAAACATCCCCCCTTCAAAAGTGTGTGTCACAGTGTGTTTGGCGACACGACACTAACAGCTCTGATCATGCAAAATAGTTGTGGAAAGGGTACAAGGAGAGGGATTCTGTATAGCACGTTTACCAGCAGAAGTAAAACAGGGATGACTTACGAAACATGGCCTATCTAAGCACATTCCAAACCGCAAAGCAGATAATAAAAAATGCACGGAGAGCTTCCCCTAGTTTCCAGTCGTGAGGATGACCACAGACTTGTCACAGGTTAATCATCTAACCGCAATACGAACACAATAGGTATCGCACCTGTACATACCCCAGTGGGAATCAGGCAGCCCAGAGACTTCAGTGTGCAGTGAGCTGTCAGCTTCCTTGAGTTATTTCCCCCACGTGCGCTATGGGTGAGCAGGGGTACACAAACAAACACACACACACACACACACACACACACAAACACACACAAGACACACACACAGTGAGTGTTCTGCCATCCTTCACCTCTAACCACCTGTGGCTTTGGGAGAGGCCCCCAAAGATGATGATTTGTAACGGAGAAGCCTGTCAGCCCCTGCGTGAACTGCTTGTATTTGAGAGGTGAACGACGCCACAGACAAACTGGATGACCCACCCAACAGACACAAGGCCAGGACACGGTGCTGCCCAGACAGGAACAGGATTCCAGAAATGGTTACAACTGGAAACAGCCACCATATTTACCTTGTCCTTCTCTGGGTCCTTCTTGGGCACGGTGCCACCTTTGTCCCCTTGAGCGCCACAGGTTTCTGAATTGGACCGAGGCCCTAGAAGAGACAGAGGTGGATTCAGACGGGTGTTGGCCACGCAAGATTCAAGCCAAAGCTCTACACCTGCCCCAGCCTGTTCTACTCTCCCACTCTCAGGTCCCTTCCAGATGCAGAGCGTTTCTCACAGGTCTCCGCTGACCTCTGTGGACAAAGGAGAGACCAGTCCCTCACCCTTGGGGATATGACCACTCCGCACAGTGGAGATGATTTCAGAACTAATCAATAACGCTGGACAACTGGGGCCTCCACACATGCAGGTGATGTAAAGACTGTGCTCCATTAAACCCAGAGCCCAAAACATCATGTCTGTGCAGGGCACCTGGGCAATGCTTTTATGTCTGTCTATTGCACAATGTCACACTTCTTCTCAATGGCAGACCCCTGCTGCCCAGTTCTGTATGGTGAAACGAGACAGTCCACGAAATGGATGTCCACAGAAAGTTGAGGAATGTTCCTGTGTCCTCACTCAGGTTGATCCTTGCATTGCAAAGCCTCGTGGTACCTCCTCTACATCTTCTCCACCGACACATGTAGTCACACGATGAATACGCGCTACAACTCACATCATGCAATCCAGATCATCTTACCACATGGTGGCGGAACGAGGGGCAGGGGAGGCCCGCATGTCGACCAAGGTGGAGGAGGCTGAGGTGGCCCACAGCCAATGAAGCCTGGTAAAGTTTGGTCCATAGGGCAGGGCATGCAGGTGGGCCGAGGAAACCCTCTCACATCCGGACCCACCTGCAGACAGACAGGAAAATAGTTTGGTGAGACAGACAGAAGTTGTAACACCAAGAGATGAAACCCAGAGAAAGAGCTCTCAGCATCTGCCTCCTTCTCCAATACCACGTTCCAGCAGAGCCGCATCCGTGCTAGAGAACTTGACCCCTCCCCACTCCTGCCAACTATAACAACGGGGGAGAGGGGAATGGATATTACAGGAATAACCTACTGTCACCAAACATCACTAACCATGTCTGCCAATGGTCACTAGCAAGAAGTAGCATCTTCAAAGATGAAAAAGGAGCATGGCAAACTAGTGAAGGCAGGACACTCCAGACACGGAGGAATCGGGATCCTGGACAACACTTCATCTTTCCTCCTCAACCACACAGAATATTTTGGTTTGTTAGCAAGAGAGAGAATGTGATGAAACTGCCCTTTCTTCTCAGGAATCCGAGCCACTCGAGGTGAATCCTTTGCCTGCAAGCCCCTGACTGTCCCCACGCTGCCTCACTTCCTGACACAAGGGTCTTCTGCTCTCTGCAGTTTCTGGCCATGGCCACAAACACACTTGAGGAATTAGGGGCCTGTGATCTGACAGGGGAATTGGAAAAGTGTTTTCCAAAAGGAACGTAATACCAATAACCCTTCTATAACTCAGCAGCTGTGCTTATCTTAAAACACAGTCACTCGGACATTTCAGCACACTGAGTTCCAGAGTAATTTTGTCCAATAGGAAATTCAGATGGGAAGCATAAGTTAGAGAATCCACAAAACTGTATATGCTTTCCGATGGAAAACTCGAGAACGTGTGATGAGAGAAGAAACCTGCTCTCACTGTGACTTCGGACCAAACGACCTGCTCCTAGAAGCCCAACCGAAGGGCTTGTGGGGCACCGGTCATGCAGATAATCGCAAACATCCCCCCTTCAAAAGTGTGTGTCACAGTGTGTTTGGCGACACGACACTAACAGCTCTGATCATGCAAAATAGTTGTGGAAAGGGTACAAGGAGAGGGATTCTGTATAGCACGTTTACCAGCAGAAGTAAAACAGGGATGACTTACGAAACATGGCCTATCTAAGCACATTCCAAACCGCAAAGCAGATAATAAAAAATGCACGGAGAGCTTCCCCTAGTTTCCAGTCGTGAGGATGACCACAGACCTTGTCACAGGTTAATCATCTAACCGCAATACGAACACAATAGGTATCGCACCTGTACATACCCCAGTGGGAATCAGGCAGCCCAGAGACTTCAGTGTGCAGTGAGCTGTCAGCTTCCTTGAGTTATTTCCCCACGTGCGCTATGGGTGAGCAGGGGTACACAAACACACACACACACACACACACACACACAAACACACACAAGACACACACACAGTGAGTGTTCTGCCATCCTTCACCTCTAACCACCTGTGGCTTTGGGAGAGGCCCCCAAAGATGATGATTTGTAACGGAGAAGCCTGTCAGCCCCTGCGTGAACTGCTTGTATTTGAGAGGTGAACGACGCCACAGACAAACTGGATGACCCACCCAACAGACACAAGGCCAGGACACGGTGCTGCCCAGACAGGAACAGGATTCCAGAAATGGTTACAACTGGAAACAGCCACCGTATTTACCTTGTCCTTCTCTGGGTCCTTCTTGGGCACGGTGCCACCTTTGTCCCCTTGAGCGCCACAGGTTTCTGAATTGGACCGAGGCCCTAGAAGAGACAGAGGTGGATTCAGACGGGTGTTGGCCACGCAAGATTCAAGCCAAAGCTCTACACCTGCCCCAGCCTGTTCTACTCTCCCACTCTCAGGTCCCTTCCAGATGCAGAGCGTTTCTCACAGGTCTCCGCTGACCTCTGTGGACAAAGGAGAGACCAGTCCCTCACCCTTGGGGATATGACCACTCCGCACAGTGGAGATGATTTCAGAACTAATCAATAACGCTGGACAACTGGGGCCTCCACACATGCAGGTGATGTAAAGACTGTGCTCCATTAAACCCAGAGCCCAAAACATCATGTCTGTGCAGGGCACCTGGGCAATGCTTTTATGTCTGTCTATTGCACAATGTCACACTTCTTCTCAATGGCAGACCCCTGCTGCCCAGTTCTGTATGGTGAAACGAGACAGTCCACGAAATGGATGTCCACAGAAAGTTGAGGAATGTTCCTGTGTCCTCACTCAGGTTGATCCTTGCATTGCAAAGCCTCGTGGTACCTCCTCTACATCTTCTCCACCGACACATGTAGTCACACGATGAATACGCGCTACAACTCACATCATGCAATCCAGATCATCTTACCACATGGTGGCGGAACGAGGGGCAGGGGAGGCCCGCATGTCGACCAAGGTGGAGGAGGCTGAGGTGGCCCACAGCCAATGAAGCCTGGTAAAGTTTGGTCCATAGGGCAGGGCATGCAGGTGGGCCGAGGAAACCCTCTCACATCCGGACCCACCTGCAGACAGACAGGAAAATAGTTTGGTGAGACAGACAGAAGTTGTAACACCAAGAGATGAAACCCAGAGAAAGAGCTCTCAGCATCTGCCTCCTTCTCCAATACCACGTTCCAGCAGAGCCGCATCCGTGCTAGAGAACTTGACCCCTCCCCACTGCTGCCAACTATAACAAGGGGGGAGAGGGGAATGGATATTACAGGAATAACCTACTGTCACCAAACATCACTAACCATGTCTGCCAATGGTCACTAGCAAGAAGTAGCATCTTCAAAGATGAAAAAGGAGCATGGCAAACTAGTGAAGGCAGGACACTCCAGACACGGAGGCATCGGGATCCTGGACAACACTTCATCTTTCCTCCTCAACCACACAGAATATTTTGGTTTGTTAGCAAGAGAGAGAATGTGATGAAACTGCCCTTTCTTCTCAGGAATCCGAGCCACTCGAGGTGAATCCTTTGCCTTCAAGCCCCTGACTGTCCCCACGCTGCCTCACTTCCTGACACAAGGGTCTTCTGCTCTCTGCAGTTTCTGGCCATGGCCACAAACACACTTGAGGAATTAGGGGCCTGTGATCTGACAGGGGAATTGGAAAAGTGTTTTCCAAAAGGAACGTAATACCAATAACCCTTCTATAACTCAGCAGCTGTGCTTATCTTAAAACACAGTCACTCGGACATTTCAGCACACTGAGTTCCAGAGTAATTTTGTCCAATAGGAAATTCAGATGGGAAGCATAAGTTAGAGAATCCACAAAACTGTATATGCTTTCCGATGGAAAACTCGAGAACGTGTGATGAGAGAAGAAACCTGCTCTCACTGTGACTTCGGACCAAACGACCTGCTCCTAGAAGCCCAACCGAAGGGCTTGTGGGGCACCGGTCATGCAGATAATCGCAAACATCCCCCCTTCAAAAGTGTGTGTCACAGTGTGTTTGGCGACACGACACTAACAGCTCTGATCATGCAAAATAGTTGTGGAAAGGGTAGAAGGAGAGGGATTCTGTATAGCACGTTTACCAGCAGAAGTAAAACAGGGATGACTTACGAAACATGGCCTATCTAAGCACATTCCAAACCGCAAAGCAGATAATAAAAAATGCACGGAGAGCTTCCCCTAGTTTCCAGTCGTGAGGATGACCACAGACCTTGTCACAGGTTAATCATCTAACCGCAATACGAACACAATAGGTATCGCACCTGTACATACCCCAGTGGGAATCAGGCAGCCCAGAGACTTCAGTGTGCAGTGAGCTGTCAGCTTCCTTGAGTTATTTCCCCCACGTGCGCTATGGGTGAGCAGGGGTACACAAACACACACACACACACACACACACACACAAACACACACAAGACACACACACAGTGAGTGTTCTGCCATCCTTCACCGCTAACCACCTGTGGCTTTGGGAGAGGCCCCCAAAGATGATGATTTGTAACGGAGAAGCCTGTCAGCCCCTGCGTGAACTGCTTGTATTTGAGAGGTGAACGACGCCACAGACAAACTGGATGACCCACCCAACAGACACAAGGCCAGGACACGGTGCTGCCCAGACAGGAACAGGATTCCAGAAATGGTTACAACTGGAAACAGCCACCGTATTTACCTTGTCCTTCTCTGGGTCCTTCTTGGGCACGGTGCCACCTTTGTCCCCTTGAGCGCCACAGGTTTCTGAATTGGACCGAGGCCCTAGAAGAGACAGAGGTGGATTCAGACGGGTGTTGGCCACGCAAGATTCAAGCCAAAGCTCTACACCTGCCCCAGCCTGTTCTACTCTCCCACTCTCAGGTCCCTTCCAGATGCAGAGCATTTCTCACAGGTCTCCGCTGACCTCTGTGGACAAAGGAGAGACCAGTCCCTCACCCTTGGGGATATGACCACTCCGCACAGTAGAGATGATTTCAGAACTAATCAATAACGCTGGACAACTGGGGCCTCCACACATGCAAGTGATGTAAAGACTGTGCTCCATTAAGCCCAGAGCCCAAAACATCATGTCTGTGCAGGGCACCTGGGCAATGCTTTTATGTCTGTCTATTGCACAATGTCACACTTCTTCTCAATGGCAGACCCCTGCTGCCCAGTTCTGTATGGTGAAACGAGACAGTCCACGAAATGGATGTCCACAGAAAGTTGAGGAATGTTCCTGTGTCCTCACTCAGGTTGATCCTTGCATTGCAAAGCCTCGTGGTACCTCCTCTACATCTTCTCCACCGACACATGTAGTCACACGATGAATACGCGCTACAACTCACATCATGCAATCCAGATCATCTTACCACATGGTGGCGGAACGAGGGGCAGGGGAGGCCCGCATGTCGACCAAGGTGGAGGAGGCTGAGGTGGCCCACAGCCAATGAAGCCTGGTAAAGTTTGGTCCATAGGGCAGGGCATGCAGGTGGGCCGAGGAAACCCTCTCACATCCGGACCCACCTGCAGACAGACAGGAAAATAGTTTGGTGAGACAGACAGAAGTTGTAACACCAAGAGATGAAACCCAGAGAAAGAGCTCTCAGCATCTGCCTCCTTCTCCAATACCACGTTCCAGCAGAGCCGCATCCGTGCTAGAGAACTTGACCCCTCCCCACTGCTGCCAACTATAACAAGGGGGGAGAGGGGAATGGATATTACAGGAATAACCTACTGTCACCAAACATCACTAACCATGTCTGCCAATGGTCACTAGCAAGAAGTAGCATCTTCAAAGATGAAAAAGGAGCATGGCAAACTAGTGAAGGCAGGACACTCCAGACACGGAGGCATCGGGATCCTGGACAACACTTCATCTTTCCTCCTCAACCACACAGAATATTTTGGTTTGTTAACAAGAGAGAGAATGTGATGAAACTGCCCTTTCTTCTCAGGAATCCGAGCCACTCGAGGTGAATCCTTTGCCTGCAAGCCCCTGACTGTCCCCACGCTGCCTCACTTCCTGACACAAGGGTCTTCTGCTCTCTGCAGTTTCTGGCCATGGCCACAAACACACTTGAGGAATTAGGGGCCTGTGATCTGACAGGGGAATTGGAAAAGTGTTTTCCAAAAGGAACGTGATACCAATAACCCTTCTATAACTCAGCAGCTGTGCTTATCTTAAAACACAGTCACTCGGACATTTCAGCACACTGAGTTCCAGAGTAATTTTGTCCAATAGGAAATTAAGATGGGAAGCATAAGTTAGGGAATCCACAAAACTGTATATGCTTTCCGATGGAAAACTCGAGAACGTGTGATGAGAGAAGAAACCTGCTCTCACTGTGACTTCGGACCAAACGACCTGCTCCTAGAAGCCCAACCGAAGGGCTTGTGGGGCACCGGTCATGCAGATAATCGCTAACATCCCCCCTTCAGAAAGTGTGTGTCACAGTGTGTTTTGCGACACGACACTAACAGCTCTGATCATGCAAAATAGTTGTGGAAAGGGTACAAGGAGAGGGATTCTGTATAGCACGTTTACCAGCAGAAGTAAAACAGGGATGACTTACGAAACATGGCCTATCTAAGCACATTCCAAACCGCAAAGCAGATAATAAAAAATGCACGGAGAGCTTCCCCTAGTTTCCAGTCGTGAGGATGACCACAGACCTTGTCACAGGTTAATCATCTAACCGCAATACGAACACAATAGGTATCGCACCTGTACATACCCCAGTGGGAATCAGGCAGCCCAGAGACTTCAGTGTGCAGTGAGCTGTCAGCTTCCTTGAGTTATTTCCCCCACGTGCGCTATGGGTGAGCACGGGTACACAAACACACACACAGACACACACACACACACACGCACAAACACACACAAGACACACACACAGTGAGTGTTCTGCCATCCTTCACCTCTAACCACCTGTGGCTTTGGGAGAGGCCCCCAAAGATGATGATTTGTAACGGAGAAGCCTGTCAGCCCCTGCGTGAACTGCTTGTATTTGAGAGGTGAACGACGCCACAGACAAACTGGATGACCCACCCAACAGACACAAGGCCAGGACACGGTGCTGCCCAGACAGGAACAGGATTCCAGAAATGGTTACAACTGGAAACAGCCACCGTATTTACCTTGTCCTTCTCTGGGTCCTTCTTGGGCACGGTGCCACCTTTGTCCCCTTGAGCGCCACAGGTTTCTGAATTGGACCGAGGCCCTAGAAGAGACAGAGGTGGATTCAGACGGGTGTTGGCCACGCAAGATTCAAGCCAAAGCTCTACACCTGCCCCAGCCTGTTCTACTCTCCCACTCTCAGGTCCCTTCCAGATGCAGAGCGTTTCTCACAGGTCTCCGCTGACCTCTGTGGACAAAGGAGAGACCAGTCCCTCACCCTTGGGGATATGACCACTCCGCACAGTGGAGATGATTTCAGAACTAATCAATAACGCTGGACAACTGGGGCCTCCCCACATGCAGGTGATGTAAAGACTGTGCTCCATTAAGCCCAGAGCCCAAAACATCATGTCTGTGCAGGGCGCCTGGGCAATGCTTTTATGTCTGTCTATTGCACAATGTCACACTTCTTCTCAATGGCAGACCCCTGCTGCCCAGTTCTGTATGGTGAAACGAGACAGTCCACGAAATGGATGTCCACAGAAAGTTGAGGAATGTTCCTGTGTCCTCACTCAGGTTGATCCTTGCATTGCAAAGCCCCGTGGTACCTCCTCTACATCTTCTCCGCCGACACATGTAGTCACACGATGAATACGCGCTACAACTCACATCATGCAATCCAGATCATCTTACCACATGGTGGCGGAACGAGGGGCAGGGGAGGCCCGCATGTCGACCAAGGTGGAGGAGGCTGAGGTGGCCCACAGCCAATAAAGCCTGGTAAAGTTTGGTCCATAGGGCAGGGCATGCAGGTGGGCCGAGGAAACCCTCTCACATCCGGACCCACCTGCAGACAGACAGGAAAATAGTTTGGTGAGACAGACAGAAGTTGTAACACCAAGAGATGAAACCCAGAGAAAGAGCTCTCAGCATCTGCCTCCTTCTCCAATACCACGTTCCAGCAGAGCCGCATCCGTGCTAGAGAACTTGACCCCTCCCCACTCCTGCCAACTATAACAACGGGGGAGAGGGGAATGGATATTACAGGAATAACCTACTGTCACCAAACATCACTAACCATGTCTGCCAATGGTCACTAGCAAGAAGTAGCATCTTCAAAGATGAAAAAGGAGCATGGCAAACTAGTGAAGGCAGGACACTCCAGACACGGAGGCATCGGGATCCTGGACAACACTTCATCTTTCCTCCTCAACCACACAGAATATTTTGGTTTGTTAACAAGAGAGGGAATGTGATGAAACTGCCCTTTCTTCTCAGGAATCCGAGCCACTCGGGGTGAATCCTTTGCCTGCAAGCCCCTGACTGTCCCCACGCTGCCTCACTTCCTGACACAAGGGTCTTCTGCTCTCTGCAGTTTCTGGCCATGGCCACAAACACACTTGAGGAATTAGGGGCCTGTGATCTGACAGGGGAATTGGAAAAGTGTTTTCCAAAAGGAACGTGATACCAATAACCCTTCTATAACTCAGCAGCTGTGCTTATCTTAAAACACAGTCACTCGGACATTTCAGCACACTGAGTTCCAGAGTAATTTTGTCCAATAGGAAATTCAGATGGGAAGCATAAGTTAGAGAATCCACAAAACTGTATATGCTTTCCGATGGAAAACTCGAGAACGTGTGATGAGAGAAGAAACCTGCTCTCACTGTGACTTCGGACCAAACGACCTGCTCCTAGAAGCCCAACCGAAGGGCTTGTGGGGCACCGGTCATGCAGATAATCGCAAACATCCCCCCTTCAAAAGTGTGTGTCACAGTGTGTTTGGCGACACGACACTAACAGCTCTGATCATGCAAAATAGTTGTGGAAAGGGTACAAGGAGAGGGATTCTGTATAGCACGTTTACCAGCAGAAGTAAAACAGGGATGACTTACGAAACATGGCCTATCTAAGCACATTCCAAACCGCAAAGCAGATAATAAAAAATGCACGGAGAGCTTCCCCTAGTTTCCAGTCGTGAGGATGACCACAGACCTTGTCACAGGTTAATCATCTAACCGCAATACGAACACAATAGGTATCGCACCTGTACATACCCCAGTGGGAATCAGGCAGCCCAGAGACTTCAGTGTGCAGTGAGCTGTCAGCTTCCTTGAGTTATTTCCCCCACGTGCGCTATGGGTGAGC